>NC_090737.1:90166033-90168533 GCF_036898095.1 Palaemon carinicauda | reverse complement strand
TGAAGTCTTCTCTTCATGACTGGCAGGCAATTTTAGAATTTACATTACGCCATGTTAGTACAATGAGGTTTTTCAGTAAACTATTGTTAACTAGTAAATTTTATTTCAATCAAGATCTTCAATACAGTCTCAAAAGGGGCTCCTTTATGTTTGAGCATATCAATCGATCAACAGTAATGGGGAATGAATAGTTATTAAAGTATATTATTAAAGAAGTTTCAGAGTGAATGTATTTTGAGCACATACAATTTTGGTAAAATCAAAGAGAAGAATTGATATTTAGAAAAGTGGTCTAAAACTATATTTTTCGTATGTGGAATAGATATGTTTCAGGTCTAGTGAACCTATTGTTTCCTGTAAATTGGTAGCAATATGTCAAAAGTATAGCCACCATTATTTAGAAAAAAGAAACATCCTACATTCAATTATTTCTTTCAATTGTTCAATTCCTAAAAAGAGTTACTCTTATGTTGCAAATTAATGTCATTAATGAGAATTGTGTTTTCAAGCAAATCTTATATGAAAGTGTAAGAATTCAATTTAATAACAACATCGATGAATACCAGGATTATTATAAGCTTACCTCTATGTAAATTTTATTTTTTTTTTATGTTTTTGTAACTTTGTTTGTTGTTATTAAAAGTTTACCAACAATTACCATTCAATCCTCTTGCAACGACTAATGCAATGAGGAACAAAATTGTTTATTTGTAAAGAACAAAGAAATCTTGGAATTATTTTCATAATATTGATGAACCAATAAAAACCTTTTCATCATGTAAATAGTTTTCTTAATTTTTCGTCTGGAAGAGGATTGTAAATATTGAGGCATATCAATCGATTTGAAAATATTTAATGAAGAACACTTTAACTCAATTCCCTTGAATATGAAACAGCATAATCCTCAGTTTCATCAAAAGATTATTATACATAAAAGAAAAAGAATTACTCTGTTTAATACTCACCTTAAGAGAAGCGTTATATGTAATATTCCAAAAGTCTCAGCACTGTACAGAGGCCATCATGAAAAATGAAACATTATATTTTCATGGTCGTAGACCGCAGATTTAATATGCCAAATAAACGGTAGAAGTATTAGATAATGGTATTTGTAAAATATGAACTGTTGTAATCTGTAGGGACCAAGTCTGTTATTCTTAATGTACATTTAATAATAGTCAATTTATTATAAGCCCTACCACATCCATTTTCATTCATACATGTTGTTTGAATATCCTATATTTTAGTTTACTTTCGTACCCAAGTTGCTCTTTTTCTGTCTTTTGGCATTGTCCCTATCATCATTATCTCCATACCTGTTTTAGTTGTAACTAGCATACGTTTTATGACTAGTAACGCTTCGCGTTTATGATGATTGATTTATACTAATAGGATCATCTGAATAAATATATATATATATATATATATATATATATATATATATATATATATATATATATATATATATATATATATATATATATATATATATATATAGGGTCATTATAACTTTCATAATCTTATTTTGTTTACCAAAAGCTTAACATGCCGTGCTTATCCTTCATATAATTTCAGTCTCATGTTCTGGGGCGACATATTTTATGGTGAATACGGATATTCTTTAACAGGCTCTTAAGTTTATTTCAGAACACTAAAATATGTATATATTTATATATGCAGCCTCTAGTTTGAATCTTCTGGTCATTGTTTAACTAGTGATATAGTGACAAGCTATATAAACTATAAATTAAAGAAACTTCTTCACAATCCCTAGAAACGCTTGTCACTATGGCGCATAAACCAATGTGTAGGGATATATTAAGAAACCTAACTTTGCTGATAGTACGAAGACCTATGAACGGTAGTTTATGATGAGGTTAATAATAATAGGCTGTGATATGTGACTATACTTTGAATGTCCCCCTCCCCCCTTTAAACAATGCGATTTCACTATTTATACAAAAATTGGTGATTCATGTAAAAGTTTAGTAAGCATTTTTTGTAGATTAATATAGTAATTTATTCATAAAAGAATTATGGAATACAATATACAGTGAAGGCGAGCATAGGTAAAACATTAAGGCAATTTTAAGTAAAAATTTGAAAAAACAAGGTTGGTGCATATGGTTTTTTTTTGAATCCTTGTGAGTTTATAGTCTCGGCAATCATTTCTGGCCTGGGGGTAATTTGCATACCCTCAACATTTTCCAGCCGATTTTCCAGCTCATAAGTTTTCCTTACGATTAGTTAAAGGAGAACAAATGTTTGAACGCTATGGTAGTAAGAAAAAGCTTTGATTCATTATCCTGATTGGTTAAAGCTTATGAAGTTTACCTTGACAGATGGTGTCTGCAATTCTTGGATTCACATCTTAATTGTTATTTTTATTAGCATTAAGTAATTTTATTTTATTTCGTCATACTATATTTCTGCATTTTACTCTGGGGAAGATTATATCATTAAATTAAATTCCATTTCTCGGCTCTCCAATTTTTATCAT
>NC_090737.1:90123533-90161033 GCF_036898095.1 Palaemon carinicauda | reverse complement strand
TTAATAATAATAATAATAATAATAATAATTATTATTATTATTATTATTATTATTATTATTTGCTAAGCTACAGCCCTAGTTAGAAAAGCAGGATAAGTTATAAGCCCAATGGCTCCAACAGGAAAAGCAACCCAGTGAGGATAGGAAAAAAGAATAAATAGAATATTTTAAGAACAGTAACAACATTAAAATAAATATTTCCTATATAAACTATAAAAACTTTAACAAAACTAGATGAAGAGAACTCTAACCCAAGACAGTAGAAGACCATGGTACAGAAGCTAAGGCACTACCCAAGACTAGAGAACAATAGTTTGATTTTCTTGGTCACAGGTGAAATAAAACTTCTAGAACAATGTGTAGTTTTGAGCAGATTGAGGGGTAAAAATGGGTAATTTTCACTTTTTTGACTTTTCTTGACTTGAATATATATCTGGTTGCCAGACATAGAAACAATTTTTGCGACACATTGAGTTGGTATAGAATTTGATCCCCATACATAGTATAATCAGAATCATGAATAATATTGTATCTAACCCATTTCAGAATTCTGCAGATTGAGGGGTAAAAATGGGTAAATTTCACTTTTTTTACTTTTCTCCACTGAAATACATATCTGGTTGCCAGACATAGAAACAATTTTTGCGTCACATTGAGTTGGTGTAGAATTTGATCCCCATACATAGTATAATCAAAATCATGAATAATATTGTATCTAACCCATTTCAGAATTCTGCGTTAGAGGGGTAAAAATGGGTAATTTTCACTTTTTTGACTTTTCTCGACTGAAATACATATCTGGTTGCTAGACATAGAAACAATTTTTGCGTCACATGGAGTTGGTATAGAATTTGATCCCCATACATAGTATAATCAAAATCATGAATAATATTGTATCTAACCCATTTCAGAATTCTGCAGATTGAAGGGTAAAAATGGGTAAATTTCACTTTTTTGACTTTTCTCGACTGAAATACATATCTGGTTGCCAGACATAGAAACAATTTTTGCGTCACATTGAGTTGGTATAGAATTTGAGCCCCATACATAGTATAATCAGAATCATGAATAATATTGTATCTAACCCATTTCAGAATTCTGCGATATTGGTGTAAAAATGGGTAAATTTCACTTTTTTGACTTTTCTCGACTGAAATACATAGCTGGTTGCCAGACATAGAAACAATTTTTGCGTCACATTGAGTTGGTATAGAATTTGATCCCCATACATAGTATAATCAAAATCATGAATAATATTGTATCTAACCCATTTCAGAATTCTGCAATAGAGGGGTAAAAATGGGTAAATTTCACTTTTTTGACTTTTCTCGACTGACATACATAGCTGGTTGCTAGACATAGAAACAATTTTTGCGTCACATTGAGTTGGTATAGAATTTGATCCCCATACATAGTATAATCAAAATCATGAATAATATTCTATCTAACCCATTTCAGAATTCTGCGATAGAGGGGTAAAAATGGGTAAATTTCACTTTTTTTACTTTTCTCAACTGAAATACATAGCTGGTTGCTAGACATAGAAACAATTTTTGCGTCACATTGAGTTGGTATAGAATTTGATCCCCATACATAGTATAATCAAAATCATGAATAATATTGTATCTAACCCATTTCAGAATTCTGCGATAGAGGGGTAAAAACGAGTAATTTTTACTTTTTTTATTTTTCTCGACTGAAATACATATCTGGTTGTCAGACATAGAAACAATTTTTGCGTCACATTGAGTTGGTATAGAATTTGAGCCCTATACATAGTATAATCAGAATCATGAATAATATTGTATCTAACCCATTTCAGAATTCTGCGATATTGGTGTAAAAATGGGTAAATTTCACTTTTTTTACTTTTCTCAACTGAAATACATATCTGGTTGCCAGACATAGAAACAATTTTTGCATCACATTGAGTTGGTATAGAATTTGAGCCCCATACATAGTATAATCAGAATCATGAATAATATTGTATCTAACCCATTTCAGAATTCTGCAATAGAGGGGTAAAAATGGGTAAATTTCACTTTTTTTGGCTTTTCTCGACTGAAATACATATCTGGTTGCCAGACATAGAAACAATTTTTGCGTCACATTGAGTTGGCATAGAATTTGAGCCCCATACATAGTATAATCAAAATCATGAATAATATTGTATCTAACCCATTTCAGAATTCTGCGATAGAGGGGTAAAAATGGGTAAATTTCACTTTTTTGACTTTTCTCGACTGAAATACATAGCTGGTTGCTAGACATAGAAACAATTTTTGCGTCACATTGAGTTGGTATAGAATTTGATCCCCATACATAGTATAATCAAAATCATGAATAATATTGTATCTAACCCATTTCAGAATTCTGCGATAGAGGGGTAAAAATGGGTAAATTTCACTTTTTTGACTTTTCTCGACTGAAATACATAGCTGGTTGCTAGACATAGAAACAATTTTTGCGTCACATTGAGTTGGTATAGAATTTGAGCCCCATACATAGTATAATCAAAATCATGAATAATATTGTATCTAACCCATTTCAGAATTCAGCGATAGAGGGGTGAAAATGAGTAATTTTCACTTTTTTTACTTTTCTCGACTGAAATATATATCTGGTTGCTAGACATAGAAATAATTTTTGCGTCACATGGAGTTGGTATAGAATTTGATCCCCATACATAGTATAATCAGAATCATGAATAATATTGTATCTAACCCATTTCAGAATTCTGCGATAGAGGGGTAAAAATGAGTAATTTTCACTTTTTTGACTTTTCTCGACTGAAATACATATCTGGTTGCCAGACATAGAAACAATTTTTGCGTCACATTGAGTTGGTATAGAATTTGAGCCCCATACATAGTATAATCAGAATCATGAATAATATTGTATCTTACCCATTTCAGAATTCTGCGATATTGGTGTAAAAATGGGTAAATTTCACTTTTTTGACTTTTCTCGACTGAAATACATAGCTGGTTGCCAGACATAGAAACAATTTTTGCGTCACATTGAGTTGGTATAGAATTTGATCCCCATACATAGTATAATCAAAATCATGAATAATATTGTATCTAACCCATTTCAGAATTCTGCGATAGAGGGGTAAAAATGGGTAAATTTCACTTTTTTGACTTTTCTCGACTGAAATACATAGCTGGTTGCTAGACATAGAAACAATTTTTGCGTCACATTAAGTTGGTATAGAATTTGAGCCCCATACATAGTATAATCAAAATCATGAATAATATTGTATCTAACCCATTTCAGAATTCAGCGATAGAGGGGTGAAAATGAGTAATTTTCACTTTTTTTACTTTTCTCGACTGAAATATATATCTGGTTGCTAGACATAGAAACAATTTTTGCGTCACATGGAGTTGGTATAGAATTTGATCCCCATACATAGTATAATCAGAATCATGAATAATATTGTATCTAACCCATTTCAGAATTCTGCGATAGAGGGGTAAAAATGAGTAATTTTCACTTTTTTGACTTTTCTCGACTGAAATATATATCTGGTTGCCAGACATAGAAACAATTTTTGCGTCACATTGAGTTGGTATAGAATTTGAGCCCCATACATGGTATAATCAGAATCATGAATAATATTGTATCTAACCCATTTCAGAATTCAGCGATAGAGGGGTGAAAATGAGTAATTTTCACTTTTTTTACTTTTCTCGACTGAAATACATATCTGGTTGCCAGACATAGAAACAATTTTTGCGTCACATTGAGTTGGCATAGAATTTGAGCCCCATACATAGTATAATCAGAATCATGAATAATATTGTATCTAACCCATTTCAGAATTCTGCGATATTGGTGTAAAAATGGGTAAATTTCACTTTTTTGACTTTTCTCGACTGACATACATAGCTGGTTGCTAGACATAGAAACAATTTTTGCGTCACATTGAGTTGGTATAGAATTTGATCCCCATACATAGTATAATCAAAATCATGAATAATATTGTATCTAACCCATTTCAGAATTCTGCGATAGAGGGGTAAAAATGGGTAAATTTCACTTTTTTGACTTTTCTCGACTGAAATACATAGCTGGTTGCTAGACATAGAAACAATTTTTGCGTCACATTGAGTTGGTATAGAATTTGATCCCCATACATAGTATAATCAAAATCATGAATAATATTGTATCTAACCCATTTCAGAATTCTGCGATAGAGGGGTAAAAATGGGTAAATTTCACTTTTTTGACTTTTCTCGACTGAAATACATAGCTGGTTGCTAGACATAGAAACAATTTTTGCGTCACATTGAGTTGGTATAGAATTTGATCCCCATACATAGTATAATCAAAATCATGAATAATATTGTATCTAACCCATTTCAGAATTCTGCGATAGAGGGGTAAAAACAGGTAATTTTCACTTTTTTGACTTTTCTCGACTGAAATACATATCTGGTTGCCAGACATAGAAACAATTTATGCGTCACATTGAGTTGGTATAGAATTTGAGCCCTATACATAGTATAATCAGAATCATGAATAATATTGTATATAACCCATTTCAGAATTCTGCGATATTGGTGTAAAAATGGGTAAATTTCCCTTCTTTTACTTTTCTCGACTGAAATACATATCTGGTTGCCAGACATAGAAACAATTTTTGCGTCACATTGAGTTGGTATAGAATTTGATCCCCATACATAGTATAATCAAAATCATGAATAATATTGTATCTAACCCATTTCAGAATTCTGCGATAGAGGGGTAAAAATGGGTAAATTTCACTTTTTTGACTTTTCTCGACTGAAATACATAGCTGGTTGCTAGACATAGAAACAATTTTTGCGTCACATCGAGTTGGTATAGAATTTGAGCCCCATACATAGTATAATCAAAATCATGAATAATATTGTATCTAACCCATTTCAGAATTCAGCGATAGAGGGGTGAAAATGAGTAATTTTCACTTTTTTTACTTTTCTCGACTGAAATATATATCTGGTTGCTAGACATAGAAACAATTTTTGCGTCACATGGAGTTGGTATAGAATTTGATCCCCATACATAGTATAATCAGAATCATGAATAATATTGTATCTAACCCATTTCAGAATTCTGCGATAGAGGGGTAAAAATGAGTAATTTTCACTTTTTTGACTTTTCTCGACTGAAATACATATCTGGTTGCCAGACATAGAAACAATTTTTGCGTCACATTGAGTTGGTATAGAATTTGAGCCCCATACATAGTATAATCAGAATCATGAATAATATTGTATCTTACCCATTTCAGAATTCTGCCATATTGGTGTAAAAATGGGTAAATTTCACTTTTTTGACTTTTCTCGACTGAAATACATAGCTGGTTGCCAGACATAGAAACAATTTTTGCGTCACATTGAGTTGGTATAGAATTTGATCCCCATACATAGTATAATCAGAATCATGAATAATATTGTATCTAACCCATTTCAGAATTCTGCGATAGAGGGGTGAAAATGGGTAAATTTCACTTTTTTTACTTTTCTCGACTGAAATACATAGCTGGTTGCTAGACATAGAAACAATTTTTGCGTCACATTGAGTTGGTATAGAATTTGATCCCCATACATAGCATAATCAAAATCATGAATAATATTGTATCTAACCCATTTCAGAATTCTGCGATAGAGGGGTAAACATGGGTAAATTTCACTTTTTTGACTTTTCTCGACTGAAATACATAGCTGGTTGCTAGACATAGAAATAATTTTTGCGTCACATTGAGTTGGTATAGAATTTGATCCCCATACATAGTATAATCAAAATCATGAATAATATTGTATCTAACCCATTTCAGAATTCTGCGATAGAGGGGTAAAAACGAGTAATTTTCACTTTTTTGACTTTTCTCGACTGAAATACATATCTGGTTGCCAGACATAGAAACAATTTTTGCGTCACATTGAGTTGGCATAGAATTTGAGCCCCATACATAGTATAATCAAAATCATGAATAATATTCTATCTAACCCATTTCAGAATTCTGCGATAGAGGGGTGAAAATGAGTAATTTTCACTTTTTTTACTTCTCTCGACTGAAATATATATCTGGTTGCCAGACATAGAAACAATTTTTGCGTCACATTGAGTTGGTATAGAATTTGAGCCCCATACATGGTATAATCAGAATCATGAATAATATTGTATCTAACCCATTTCAGAATTCTGCGATAGAGGGGTAAAAATGGGTAAATTTCACTTTTTATACTTTTCTCGACTGACATATATAGCTGGTTGCTAGACATAGAAACAATTTTTGCGTCACATTGAGTTGGTATAGAATTTGATCCCCATACATAGTATAATCAAAATCATGAATAATATTGTATCTAACCCATTTCAGAATTCTGCGATAGAGGGGTAAAAATGGGTAAATTTCACTTTTTTGACTTTTCTCGACTGACATACATAGCTGGTTGCTAGACATAGAAACAATTTTTGCGTCACATTCAGTTTGTATAGAATTTGATCCCCATACATAGTATAATCAAAATCATGAATAATATTGTATCTAACCCATTTCAGAATTCTGCGATAGAGGGGTGAAAATGGGTAAATTTCACTTTTTTTACTTTTCTCGACTGAAATACATAGCTGGTTGCTAGACATAGAAACAATTTTTGCGTCACATTGAGTTGGTATAGAATTTGATCCCCATACATAGTATAATCAAAATCATGAATAATATTGTATCTAACCCATTTCAGAATTCTGCGATAGAGGGGTAAAAATGGGTAAATTTCACTTTTTTGACTTTTCTCGACTGAAATACATAGCTGGTTGCTAGACATAGAAACAATTTTTGCGTCACATTGAGTTGGTATAGAATTTGATCACCATACATAGTATAATCAAAATCATGAATAATATTGTATCTAACCCATTTCAGAATTCTGCGATAGAGGGGTAAAAACGAGTAATTTTCACTTTTTTGACTTTTCTCGACTGAAATACATATCTGGTTGCCAGACATAGAAACAATTTTTGCGTCACATTGAGTTGGCATAGAATTTGAGCCCCATACATAGTATAATCAAAATCATGAATAATATTCTATCTAACCCATTTCAGAATTCTGCGATAGAGGGGTGAAAATGAGTAATTTTCACTTTTTTTACTTTTCTCGACTGAAATATATATCTGGTTGCCAGACATAGAAACAATTTTTGCGTTACATTGAGTTGGTATAGAATTTGAGCCCCATACATGGTATAATCAGAATCATGAATAATATTGTATCTAACCCATTTCAGAATTCAGCGATAGAGGGGTGAAAATGAGTAATTTTCACTTTTTTTACTTTTCTCGACTGAAATACATATCTGGTTGCCAGACATAGAAACAATTTTTGCGTCACATTGAGTTGGCATAGAATTTGAGCCCCATACATAGTATAATCAGAATCATGAATAATATTGTATCCAACCCATTTCAGAATTCTGCGATATTGGTGTAAAAATGGGTAAATTTCACTTTTTTGACTTTTCTCGACTGACATACATAGCTGGTTGCTAGACATAGAAACAATTTTTGCGTCACATTGAGTTGGTATAGAATTTGATCCCCATACATAGTATAATCAAAATCATGAATAATATTGTATCTAACCCATTTCAGAATTCTGCGATAGAGGGGTAAAAATGGGTAAATTTCACTTTTTTGACTTTTCTCGACTGAAATACATAGCTGGTTGATAGACATAGAAACAATTTTTGCGTCACATTGAGTTGGTATAGAATTTGATCCCCATACATAGTATAATCAAAATCATGAATAATATTGTATCTAACCCATTTCAGAATTCTGCGATAGAGGGGTAAAAATGGGTAAATTTCACTTTTTTGACTTTTCTCGACTGAAATACATAGCTGGTTGCTAGACATAGAAACAATTTTTGCGTCACATTGAGTTGGTATAGAATTTGATCCCCATACATAGTATAATCAAAATCATGAATAATATTGTATCTAACCCATTTCAGAATTCTGCGATAGAGGGTTAAAAACAGGTAATTTTCACTTTTTTGACTTTTCTCGACTGAAATACATATCTGGTTGCCAGACATAGAAACAATTTATGCGTCACATTGAGTTGGTATAGAATTTGAGCCCTATACATAGTATAATCAGAATCATGAATAATATTGTATATAACCCATTTCAGAATTCTGCGATATTGGTGTAAAAATGGGTAAATTTCACTTTTTTTACTTTTCTCGACTGAAATACATATCTGGTTGCCAGACATAGAAACAATTTTTGCGTCACATTGAGTTGGTATAGAATTTGAGCCCCATACATAGTATAATCAGAATCATGAATAATATTGTATCTAACCCATTTCAGAATTCTGCAATAGAGGGGTAAAAATGGGTAAATTTCACTTTTTTTTACTTTTCTCGACTGAAATACATATCTGGTTGCCAGACATAGAAACAATTTTTGCGTCACATTGAGTTGGTATAGAATTTGAGCCCCATACATAGTATAATCAGAATCATGAATAATATTGTATCTAACCCATTTCAGAATTCAGCGATAGAGGGGTGAAAATGAGTAATTTTCACTTTTTTTACTTTTCCCGACTGAAATACATATCTGGTTGCCAGACATAGAAACAATTTTTGCGTCACATTGAGTTGGTATAGAATTTGAGCCCCATATATAGTATAATCAAAATCAAGAATAATATTGTATCTAACCCATTTCAGAATTCTGCAATATTGGGGTAAAAATGTGTAATTTTCACTTTTATGACTTTTCTCGACTGAAATACATATCTGGTTGCCAGACATAGAAACAATTTTTGCGTCACATTGAGTTTGTATAGAATTTGAGCCCCATACATAGTATAATCAGAATCATGAATAATATTCTATCTAACCCATTTCAGAAATCTGCAATAGAGGGGTAAAAATGGGTAAATTTCACTTTTTTGACTTTTCTCGACTGAAATACATAGCTGGTTGCCAGACATAGAAACAATTTTTGCGTCACATTCAGTTGGTATAGAATTTGAGCCCTATACATAGTATAATTTGAATCATGAATAATATTGTATCTAACCCATTTCAGAATTCTGCGATATTGGTGTAAAAATGGGTAAATTTCACTTTTTTGACTTTTCTCGACTGAAATACATATCTGGTTGCCAGACATAGAAACAATTTTTGCGTCACATTGAGTTGGTATAGAATTCGAGCCCTATACATAGTATAATCAAAATCATGAATAATATTGTATATAACCCATTTCAGAATTCTGCGATAGAGGGGTGAAAATGGGTAATTTTGACATTTTTGACTTTTCTCGACTGAAATACATATCTGGTTGCCAGACATAGAAACAATTTTTGCGTCACATTGACTTGGTATACAATTTGATCCCCATACATAGTATAATCAAAATCATGAATAATATTGTATCTAACCCATTTCAGAATTCTGCGATATTGGGGTAAAAATGGGTAATTTCCACTTTTTTTACTTTTCTCGACTGAAATACATATCTGGTTGCCAGACATAGAAACAATTTCTGCGTCACATTGAGTTGGTATACAATTTGATCCCCATACATAGTATAATCAAAATCATGAATAATATTGTATCTAACCCATTTCAGAATTCTGCGATAGAGGGGTAAAAATGGGTAATTTTCACTTTTTTTACTTTTCTCGACTGAAATACATATTTGGTTGCCAGACATAGAAACAATTTTTGCGTCACATTGAGTTGGTATAGAATTTGATCCCCATACATAGTATAATCAGAATCATGAATAATATTGTATCTAACCCATTTCAAAATTCTGCGATAGAGGGGTAAAAATGGGTAATTTTCACTTTTTTGACTTTTCTCGACTGAAATACATATCTGGTTGCCAGACATAGAAACAATTTTTGCGTCACATTGAGGGTGTATAGAATTCGAGCCCTATACATAGCATAATCAAAATCATGAATAATATTGTATCTAACCCATTTCAGAATTCTGCGATAGAGGGGTAAAAATGGGTAATTTTCACTTTTTTGACTTTTCTCGACTGAAATACATATCTGGTTGCCAGACATAGAAACAATTTTTGCGTCACATTGAGTTGGTATAGAATTTGAGCCCCATACATAGTATAATCAGAATCATGAATAATATTGTATATACCCCATTTCAGAGTTCTTCAGATTAAGGGGTAAAAACTGGTAATTTTCACTTGTTCCGTAACTGAAATACAAACCACGCTACTTACATAGGGTAATTACTTCGGTGTAGCCGAATGACGAGCCATTAGAATTTTAACGAGGGTTTACGCCCCCCGCTAGTTAGCAAGGGGTAAGGAAGGGTAGCTTGCTACACCCCCCCCCCCCCCCTTACACTAGTGAGTGCTTCACTTTGCTTTTAGCTCGGGTGAATATCAGACGTGTCTCCTCTCACCCTCTCTTGACTGCCATTAATCTGTTTTGCTTTCTCATTTTCTACACACTCTGTAGAAAATGAGAAAGCAAAACAGATTAATGGCAGTCAAGAGAGGGTGAGAGGAGACACATCTGATATTCACCCGAGCTAGAAAATGAGAAAGCAAAACAGATTAATGGCAGTCAAGAGAGGGTGAGAGGAGACACGTCTGATATTCACCCGAGCCAAAAGCAGAGTGAAGCACTCACTAGTGTGTGTAAGGGGGGGGGGTAGCAAGCTACCCTTCCCTACCCCCTGCTAACTAGCGGTGGGGTAGTAAACCCTCGTTAAAATTCTAATGGCTCGTCATTCGGCTACGCTGAAGTAATTACCCTATGTAAGTAGCGTGGTTTGTATTTCAGTTACGGAACAAATAAAAAATGTTATTTTCATTAGTAAAATAAATTTTTGAATATACTTACCCGATAATCATGTAGCTGTCAACTCCGTTGCCCAACAGAATTCTACGGAAGGGATACGCCAGCGATCGCTATACAAGAGGGGGGGTGTACTCACAAGCGCCACCTGTGGCCAGGTACTGCAGTACTTCTTGTTGACACCACCTCAATTTTTCCTCGGTCCACTGGTTCTATGGGGAGGAAGGGTGGGTCAATTAAATCATGATTATCGGGTAAGTATATTCAAAAATTTATTTTACTAATGAAAATAACATTTTTCAATATTAAACTTACCCGATAATCATGTAGCTGATTCACACCCAGGGAGGTGGGTGAAAACCAGTGTACATGTATATCAAGAAGCTAAGTATCCCGTATTTCATATTATCAGTTATTCAAAATAACAATGAAATTACAAGTACCTGGTAAGGAAGTCGACTTGAGCCATTACTCTGCCTTAAATAAGTTCGTCTTCCTTACTGAGCGCAGCGTTCCTCTTAGGAGGCTGAACAACTCTAAGGTGCTGAAGTATCAAGGGCTGCAACCCATACTAAAGGACCTCATCACAACCTTTAACCTCGGCGCTTCTCAAGAAAGAATTGACCACCCGCCAAATCAACAAGGATGTGGAAGGCTTCTTAGCCGACCGTACAACCCATAAAAAGTATTCAAGAGAAACGTTAAAAGGTTATGGGATTATGGGAATGTAGTGGCTGAGCCCTCGCCTACTACTGCATTCGTTGCTACGAATGGTCCCAGGGTGTAGCAGTACTCGTAAAGAGACTGGACATCTTTGAGATAGAATGATGCGAACACTGACTTGCTTCTCCAATAGGTTGCATCCATAACACTCTGCAGAGAATGGTTCTGTTTGAAGGCCACTGAAGTAGCCACAGCTCCCACTTCATGTGTCCTTACCTTCAGCAAAGCATGGTCTTCTTCCTTCAGATGAGAATGTGCTTCCCTAATCAGAAGCCTGAATAGTAAGAAACTGAGTTCTTAGAACTTGGGAAAGAAGGTTTCTTGATAGCACACCATAAGGCTTCTGATTGTCCTCGTAAAGGTTAAGACCTTTTTAGATAGTACCTAAGAGCTCTAACTGGGCAAAGTACTCTCTCCAGTTCATTCCCCACTAAGTTGGACAGGCTTGGGATCTCGAACGACTTAGGCCAAGGACGTGAAGGAAGCTCGTTTAGCAAAAACCGAGCTGCAAGGAACATGTAGCCGTTTCAGATGTGAAAACAATGATCCTGCTGAAGGCGTGGATCTCACTTACTCTTTTAGCTGTGTCAAGCACACGAGGAAAAGAGTTTTTAATGTGAGGTCCTAAAAAGAGGCTGATTGGAGAGGTTCAAATCTTGATGACATAAGAAACCTTAGGACCACGTCTAGATTCCAGCCTGGAGTGGACAACCGACGTTCCTTTGAGGTCTCAAAAGACCTAGGGAGGTCCTGTAGATCTTTGTTGGTGGAAAGATCCAAGCCTCTGTGGCGGAAAACCGCTGCCAACATACTTCTGTAACCCTTGATCGTAGGAGCTGAAAGGGATCTTCCTTTCCTTAGATGTAACAGGCAGTCAGCAATCTGGGTTACAGTGGTACTGGTTGAGGAAACTGCATTGGTCTTGTACCAGCTACGGAAGACTTCCCCTTGAGACTGATAGATTCTGAGAGTGGATGTTCTCCTTGCTCTGGCAAACGCTCTGGCTGCCTCCTTCGAAAAGCCCCTAGCTCTTGAGAGTCTTTCGAAAGTCTGAAGGCAGTCAGACGAAGAGCGTGGAGGTTTGGGTGTACCTTCTTTACGTGAGGTTGACGTAGAAGGTTCACTCCTAGAGGAAGAGTCCTGGGAATGTCGACCAGCCATTGCAGTACCTCTATGAACCATTCTCTCGCGGGCCAGAGCGGAGCAAATCCACGTCAGCCGTGTCCCTTTGCGAGAGGAGAACTTCTGAAGTACCCTGTTGACAATCTTGAACGGCGGGAATGCATACAGGTCGAGATGGGACCAATCCAGCAGAAAAGCATCCACGTGAACTGCTGCTGGGTCTGGAATCGGAGAACAATACAACAGGAGTCTCTAGGTTATCGAGGTAGCGAACAGATCTATGGTTGGCTGACCCCACAGGGCCCAAAGTCTGCTGCAAACACTCTTGTGAAGGGTCCACTCTGTGGGGATGACCTGACCCTTCCGGCTGAGGCGATCTGCCATGACATTCATACCGCCCTGAATGAACCTCGTTACCAGCGTGAGCTTTCGATCTTTTGACCAGATGAGGAGGTCCCTTGCGATCTAGAACAACTTCCACGAAAGAGTCCCTCCCTGCTTGAAGAAGTAAGCCAGGGCTGTGGTGTTGTCAGAGTCCACCTCCACCACCTTGTTAAGCTGGAGGGACTTGAAGTTTATCAAGGCCAGAAGAACCGCCAACAACTCCTTGCAATTGATGTGAAGTGTCCTTTGCTCCTGATTCCATGTTCCCGAGCATTCCTGTCCGTCCAAAGTCGCACCCCAGCCCGTGTCTGATGCGTCCGAGAGGAGACGGCGGTCGGGTTTCTGAACAGCCAAATGTAGACTTCCTTGAGAAGAAAGCTGTTCTTACACCACGCGAGAGAAGACCTCCTCTCTTCGGAAACAGGAACTGAGACCGTCTCTAGCGTCATGTCCTTTATCCAGTGAGCAGCTAGATGATACTGAAGGGGGGGGAGGTGGAGTCTCCCTAACACGATGAACAGGGCCAGCGATGAAAGTGTCCCTGTTAGACTCATCCACTACCTGACTGAGCATCGGTTCCTTCTCAGCATGCTCTGGATGCATTCTAGGGCTTGGAAGATCCTTGGGGCCGACGGAAAAGCCCGAAAAGCTCGACTCTGAAGATCCATACCCAGGTAGACAATGGTCTGGGATGGGACGAGCTGAGACTCCTCAAAATTGACCAGGAGGCCCAGTTCCTTGGTCAGATCCATAGTCCATCTGAGAATCTCCAGACAGCGACGACTTGTGGGAGCTCTTAAAAGCCAGTCGTCTGACGGAGCCGGACACAAGATCATGGTACTGCTGCACAGTCTGTGAACTGTCAACCATGGGGAAGCGAGGAAGTACAGTGACAACCCGAAGCTGTCTAGACTGTCTGGGTCGTATAGACAACTCCTTATCGGGTTGCTGAGGTTGCCGCACTGCGTCACAACAAGTCACTTCTGCTGGTTGTTGAACGTCTTCCCAGTGACACACTGACTCCGTAAACAAAAAATCCTCTAACAAGGACTAAGCTTGGACTGCATGTCTTGCAACACAGCTCAAGGTCTATGGGAGCAGGTGTGGTAACAGACGGGGTTAGCGACTGAAGTGGAACCATTACCTTCCCTGGAAGCATGTTATGCTTAAATAAAAGTCCATAGGAGGCTACACAGCTAAAGGCTCCTCTCCAAATGACAGAGTCCTCAAGGGAATATCAGAAGGAGGGAGAAAAGCACTTTCTCATCTACAGGGACCATATCCGAGAAAAGCTAAGTTCTCTCAGTGAGGGTTTCACTGGTGCAAAAGCAGCAGACTAGAAGGCAACGTTATGAAACTGCTTGACAGTCTAGTGAGT
This sequence comes from Palaemon carinicauda, assembly GCF_036898095.1. Taxonomy (NCBI): domain Eukaryota; kingdom Metazoa; phylum Arthropoda; class Malacostraca; order Decapoda; family Palaemonidae; genus Palaemon; species Palaemon carinicauda. Next base: position 90,146,572 of record NC_090737.1, on the reverse strand, counting down.
TGGCAACAACCAAAGATGTGTGACTGAGAAGCATGCGGTAAGGTATGCAGAGCATGCTGTATGTAGAGCATGCTGTATGCAGAGCATGCTGTATGTAGAGCATGCTGTAAGAGAAGCAGAGAATGTTGCATGGCGTGTAACATTTCTCAGAAATTCCATGACCAGTGCTAGATTGAGTAATATCGCATTACTGTCCATTGAAAGTGCACGTGCCGAGGGAACTGATTTAGACTGTTTTGTTGATGAATTTGATAGCCGGCATGATAATCGTAGAATTAAGCTGCACTAAATATACGATCTATAATCCACTTCACCTCAGGACAGGGAAACTCGCCCTGTTGGCAACACTGCATTACTTCATGCATGCTTGCATGGGGTTTTAATATCAACATAATATTTACATTACATTCATACTTCATGATTCATTTTTGTTTTGAAGATATTTTGCCATATTTGCGATTTGTTAAAAATATATTGCAAGGAATACATATATATTTTTTTATTTAAGTAATACGAATAACCTCCATTATCATAATGTTTGTGTAGGCATACATGCATATGATTACAAATGCAAGTTATGAAAGTAATGAGGTGTTATTATTGTCATTTGTTATTTCAAAGTTGAATGGGAAGAGGCTCAAGTTGAGGAGAAAGTGGCAGATGCATGCGTTGAGGTGGCTGACTCATAGCATGAGGTTCCTGCCTCAAGAGTTGCGCTTGCCTCAAGGGTTGAGGTGGTTGCGCAGAGAGAGGCTCTTGACTCACGAGTTGAGGTTCTTGAGGTGTGAGCTGCGAGAGTTGAGGTAGCGGCTGCGCAGAACGCAGTTCCTGTCCCACGAGTTGAGGTTCCTGAGGAGCTAGCCTCAAGAGTTGAGGCTCTCGCCTTGAGGAAAGTTGAGGCAGCAGCTGCGAGAGCTGAGGTGGCTGCCTCAAGGATGGTAGAGGTTGTCGTACCTCAAAAGGTTGTAGCCTTAAAGATGGTCTAACTGCAAGAAAATCTTGCCTCAAGGCATAAGACTCCTGCTCCCATTGTTGAGGTTGCCTTAAGGAAGGTTAAGGTTGCTGCACAACGCTGGTAACTGGCAACTCCGAACGCGGTAAGGTAGCTTGAGGAACCTCAACTTCGTACGCCTGGCAGACTGGACTGCGGTGAGGCGGAGCGCTCGCAGGAGGAGGTGTAACCTTCTCAGCCTGAAACTCACGCATTAAGACCGCAAGCTGCGACTGCATGGACTGCAGCAAAGTCATCTTGGGATCAACAGACGATAAGGTCTGTTGAGGCAAAGCCTTAACAGAAGATGAGGTCTGTTGAGGCATCGCCTTATCTCTCTTAGGAGGTGTGCAGTCACCTGATGACTGCGGAGAGTCAGAGCTAACCCAATGACTGCATCCGGGTTGTTGAACTCTAGAGGTCTGGACTTTACGTTTAAGAGGTCTTGAGACCTGAGTCCAGCGTTTTCTCCCCGAAATTTCTTCTGCAGACGAGCAAAATAAGGGCTCAATCGTCTGCGGGTGGGAGTGACGGTCTCTGTAAGACACGCCCGCAACCACCGAGGATACTTCTGTGCGCCGATCAAGGCCTGCCGAACCCTTTTGCCCTTCGACATTGCTTCTCCCCTGGGCTTGCGAGCTTGCAAGAGGTCCCGGACTGGGAGGACGACTGGCACGCACAGAAGTACCCTCATGCACAACACTGACACACTTTGCGCTAATCACTTATCACTTTTGATTTTCTGTTTGCACTTATTTCACTGAACTCGAAACTTTAAGTGGTTTGTACCTGAAACACGCAATTCTATCCTTCCTTAAAAGTTAGTAATTGCGAAAACAGAATTACAATGTAACAGAAAAATCTAATGAAAGCTAAATAATTCAGTGGCTGGAAAGAGACTAAACACTAGATCAAATAAACTACGTTTAAAATCTCTCACCGCATAAAGCTTGAGAACAAGAATAAAACTCTAGAAACGTTTACCTTCTTCCCCTAAAGAGACTAGGGAGAAGAGCAAAAACGATAACAACGTTACTCGCTTGAACGAAACGTTTATCCAGCTCTCTCTCCCTCCGTCTCTATCTCTCTCTCTCTCTCTCTCTTGACTTAGAACCTGAGAGAAGAGCCCAATCATATATATCGTTAAAACATATTATTGTTAAAGGAAAAAAACTGAAATATTTCCCAAATAAAAAGTTCCTTTATTAGAATTAAAACCATTAAGCTAAGAAAGAATGAACAAAACGCTAGAAACGGTTACTCTTACTGCAACGTGACACCGTGAAAATTCTCTCTTTATCGTAACGATAGAGCGCAAGTTGAACGTTCTGAACGTCAACAACTGCAGAGACAAAACAAAACGTTAGTTCAACTTTGAAAACAGTACGAGACTATCAAAGAAATTCTTTCAAAAACATTAAAATAGCATAATATGTTAACAGGAAAAACCGAAATGACGGGCTCAATGTTAATTAACTTCGGTACCAAGAAAAGACCGCCTACTATTAGGAAAGGTCGAATATAAACAAATATAAAAATTAATTTTAATAAGTTTATAATAAAAGGAAGTTAATCGAAGAGGCCTATAAAAGGCAGAGAGATATAAAATAAATCTATAACTTTTGTTAAGCAAAATTAAGAAAGAGAGTCTATACTCTCTTAGACACCAACACTTCCGTCTAAGGGAAGGGTCGGCCATTTAAAAGTGAAAGAGAGTTCATACTCTCTTCGTCACCATAAATAATCAAATTAATTCCAAAAGCTAGCTAAGCTAATGATAAAACTTCCTGAATAGCGAAAGCTGAAATCTTAGAGCAATACTTCACCAAAAACCGTGAACAATACTCCAAAATTATAAGCGTATCCATGAACGTCTTGCCGGAAGCACGACAGAGGAAAAATTGAGGTGGTGTCAACAAGAAGTACTGCAGTACCTGGCCACAGGTGGCGCTTGTGAGTACACCCCCCCTCTTGTATAGCGATCGCTGGCGTATCCCTTCCGTAGAATTCTGTCGGGCAACGGAGTTGACAGCTACATGATTATCGGGTAAGTTTAATATTGAAAATTACCAGTTGTTACCCCTTAATCTGAGGAACTCTGAAATGGGGTATATACAATATTATTCATGATTCTGATTATACTATGTATGGGGCTCAAATTCTATACCAACTCAATGTGACGCAAAAATTGTTTCTATGTCTAGCAACCAGATATGTATTTCAGTTGAGAAAAGTAAAAAAAAGTGAAAATTAACCCTTTTTACCCCTCTATCGCAGAATTCTGAAATGGGTTAGATACAATATTATTCATGATTCTGATTATACTATGTATGGGGCTCAAATTCTATACCAACTCAATGTGACGCAAAAATTGTTTCTATGTCTGGCAACCAGATATGTATTTCAGTCGAGAAAAGTCAAAAAAGTGAAAATTACCCATTTTTACCCCTCTATCGCAGAATTCTGAAATGGGTTAGATACAATATTATTCATGATTTTGATTATACTATGTATAGGGCTCAAATTCAATACCAACTCAATGTGACGCAGAAATTGTTTCTATGTCTGGCAACCAGATATGTATTTAAGTCGAGAAAAGTCAAAAAAGTGAAAATTACCCATTTTTACCCCTCTATCGCAGAATTCTGAAATGGGTTAGATAGAATATTATTCATGAATCTGATTATACCATGTATGGGGCTCAAATTCTATACCAACTCAATGTGACGCAAAAATTGTTTCTATGTCTGGCAACCAGCTATGTATTTCAGTCGAGAAAAGTAAAAAAAGTGAAATTTACCCATTTTTACCCCTCTATCGCAGAATTCTGAAATGAGTTAGATACAATATTATTCATGATTTTGATTATACTATGTATGGGGATCAAATTGTATACCAAGTCAATGTGACGCAAAAATTGTTTCTATGTCTGGCAACCAGCTATGTATTTCAGTCGAGAAAAGTAATAAAAGTGAAATTTACCCATTTTTACCCCTCTATCGCAGAATTCTGAAATGGGTTAGATACAATATTATTCATGATTTTGATTATACTATGTATGGGTATCAAATTCTATACCAACTCAATGTGACGCAAAAATTGTTTCTATGTCTGGCAACCAGCTATGTATTTCAGTCGAGAAAAGTAAAAAAAAGTGAAATTTACCCATTTTTACCCCTCTATCGCAGAATTCTGAAATGGGTTAGATACAATATTATTCATGATTTTGATTATACTATGTATGGGGATCAAATTTTATACCAACTCAATGTGACGCAAAAATTGTTTCTATGTCTGGCAACCAGATATGTATTTCAGTCGAGAAAAGTAAAAAAAGTGAAAATTACCCATTTTTACCCCTCTATCGCAGAATTCTGAAATGGGTTAGATACAATATTATTCATGATTTTGATTATACTATGTATGGGGATCAAATTCTATACCAACTCAATGTGACGCAAAAATTGTTTCTATGTCTGGCAACCAGCTATGTATTTCAGTCGAGAAAAGTAAAAAAAGTGAAATTTACCCATTTTTACCCCTCTATCGAGGAATTCTGAAATGGGTTAGATACAATATTATTAATGATTTTGATTATACTATGTATGGGGATCAAATTCCATACCAACTCAATGTGACGCAAAAATTGTTTCTATGTCTGGCAACCAGATATGTATTTCAGTCGAGAAAAGTAAAAAAAGTGAAATTTACCAATTTTTACACCAATATCGTAGAATTCTGAAATGGGTTAGATACAATATTATTCATGATTCTGATTATAATATGTTAGGGGGTCAAATTCTATACCAACTCAATGTGATGCAAAAATTGTTTCTATGTCTGGCAACCAGATATGTATTTAAGTCGAGAAAAGTAAAAAAAGTGAAATTTACCCATTCTTACCCCTCTATCGCAGAATTCTGAAATGGGTTAGATACAATATTATTCATGATTTTGATTATACTATGTATGGGGATCAAATTCTATACCAACTCAATGTGACGCAAAAATTGTTTCTATGTCTGGCAACCAGCTATGTATTTCAGCCGAGAAAAGAAAAAAAAGTGAAATTTACCCATTTTTACATCAATATCGCAAAATTCTGAAATGGGTTAGATACAATATTATTCATGATTCTGATTATACTATGTATGGGGCTCAAATTCTATGCCAACTCAATGTGACGCAAAAATTGTTTCTATGTCTGGCAACCAGATATGTATTTCAGTCGAGAAAAGTCAAAAAAGTGAAAATTACCCATTTTTACCCCTCTATCGCAGACTTCTGAAATGGGTTAGATACAATATTATTCATGATTCTGATTATACTATGTATGGGGCTCAAATTCTATACCAACTCAATGTGACGCAAAAATTGTTTCTATGTCTGGCAACCAGATATGTATTTCAGTCGAGAAAAGTCAAAAAAGTGAAAATTACCCGTTTTTACCCCTCTATTGCAGAATTCTGAAATGGGTTAGATACAATATTATTCATGATTCTGATTATACTATATATGGGGCTCAAATTCTATACCAACTCAATGTGACGCAAAAATTGTTTCTATATCTGGCAACCAGATATGTATTTAAGTCGAGAAAAGTAAAAAAAGTGAAAATTATACATTTTTACCCCAATATCGCAGAATTCTGAAATGGGTTAGATAAAATATTATTCATGATTCTTATTATACTATATATGAGGCTCAAATTCTATACCAACTCAATGTGACGCAGAAATTGTTTCTATGTCTGGCAACCAGATATGTATTTCAGTCGAGAAAAGTAAAAAAAGGGAAAATTATACATTTTTACCCTTCTATCGCAGAATTCTGAAATGGGTTAGATAGAATATTATTCATGATTCTGATTATACTATGTAGGGGGATCAAATTCTATACCAACTCAATGTGACGCAGAAATTGTTTCTATGTCTGGCAACCAGATATGTATTTCAGTCGAGAAAAGTAAAAAAAGTGAAAATTACACATTTTTACCCCTCTATCGCAGAATTCTGAAATGGGTTAGATACAATATTATTCATGATTCTGATTATACTATGTATGGGGCTCGAATTCTATACCAACTCAATTTGACGCAAAAAATTATTCTATGTCTGGCGATATGTATTTCAGTCGAGAAAAGTCAAAAAAGTGAAAATTACCCATTTTTACCCCTCTATCGCAGAATTCTGAAATGGGTTAGATAGAATATTATTCATGATTCTGATTATACTATGTATGGGGATCAAATTCTATACCAACTCAATGTGACGCAGAAATTGTTTCTATGTCTGGCAACCAGATATGTATTTCAGTCGAGAAAAGTAAAAAAAGTGAAAATTACACATTTTTACCCCAATATCGCAGAATTCTGAAATGGGTTAGATACAATATTATTCATGATTCTGATTATACTATGTATGGGGCTCAAATTCTATACCAACTCAATGTGACGCAAAAATTGTTTCTATGTCTGGCAACCAGATATGTATTTCAGTCGAGAAAAGTAAAAAAAGTGAAAATTACCCATTTTTACCCCTCTATCGCAGAATTCTGGAATGGGTTAGATACAATATTATTCATGATTCTGATTATACTATGTATGGGGCTCAAATTCTATACCAACTTAATGTGACGCAAAAATTGTTTCTATGTCTGGCAACCAGCTATGTATTTCAGTCGAGAAATTTCAAAAAAGTGAAATTTACCCATTTTTACCCCTCTATCGCAGAATTCTGAAATGGGTTAGATACAATATTATACAATATTTTACTTCAATATTCTTTATTCTTGGGTAGTGCCATAGCCTCTGTACCATGGTCCTCCACTATCTTGGAGTGGAGTTCTCTTGATTGAAGGTACACTTGGGCACACTATCTTAATCTCTTACTCCTGTTTTGTTTATATAGGCGATATTTATCTTAATGTTTCTGTTCTCAAAATTTTCTATTTTTCCTTGCTCCCTATCCTCACTGGGGTATTTCCAATATGGGAGCCCCTAGGCTTTTAGCATCCTGCATTTCCAACTAGGGGTGTAGCTTAGCAAGTAATAATAATAATAATAATAATAATAATAATAATAATAATAATAATAATAATAAATAATAATAATGATGTGTAGGAATGAGAATTTTTTTCTTCAATGTCTGTGCAGTCATTCAAACCCACAGGTCGCATGTCAACATTTGTGACTGATACAGTGATAGGTCTATTATGATTATCAGTAATAGGGGCCTATCGATACAGGTCGGGGCCATTATATATATGAGTGGTCAGCTCCCCCCAAACGTGCATAAAAAAAGGGATACTAACTAATTTCACCCCCTCTAACCAAACCTACAAGCCATGCCCTTAAACAGCCCTATTCTTCGTCAACCATCACTATACATACAGGTGGCCTCTATCATACATCCACCCACACATCTACTACTGAAATAGTGATATATTCAATAGATAAGTGAACATTGAAACACTATACAAACATTCTTCATGTATTTTCGTATACAAATACCTCCAGATAAACAAATCCGAAAGCATCGTCTGCAACTACCTGGCCTTACTAGTCGATAAACATTTCTTATGTCCAGGTACTATCTTCGGATAGAAAGATTGTACCCTTTCATATTGGAAAAGCTTTCAAACTATAACCCGATATGATATATGAGCATTAAGTTGCATTTTTTGTTTTTCAATTATTGAAGGATGGAGTAGTTTCCACTATGCACTGAAAGTTATTTCTTATTTTTTTATTGTTATTCTGGTAAACCTTTTAGTCGCGGGGATTCTTACAGTGAATGGTTTCTTTTTCTTTGGATGGATATTCAACATTTTTCATAAAAATTAATTCTGAATTTTCTTATTTCATTAATTTTTAACACTTTTTTTTAACCACCCTTCCTCGACGAAACGTCTCTCTCTCTCTCTCTCTCTCTCTCTCTCTCTCTCTCTCTCTCTCTCTCTCTCTCTCTCTCTCTCTCTACTTTTATATGAGTTTTTCAAATCTTGCAGGGTTTGAGAGCAGAAAAGATGTGATTGGAGCTATGTTAACCGTGTCCCTAAGAAAACAGGATGGGAACGATATAAGTCTCTTACTCTTACTGCTCTGTTGGGCTGTTCAATATAGCACATTGTTTATTTGGTAGTATAGATCAAGTAGGCTGCTACTATTGCAGAATAAAAGACAGAGCATTCTCCTGTTGCTGCTGCTCTTTATTATCTCTCTTTTTAGACAATAAAAATATAAACAAATGGTTATCTTGAGGATTGCTAAACTTATTTTCATAATTCCAGGCATTCCGAAAAGATGAAGGCTAACACCGAATACGAAATTTGAAAGTTTTCCGAAGTGTTGTCATGGAGGATGATAAGATATGCAACAAAGTTAATGAAATTTAGAATTTTTCTTGGTGTAATGAATATTGTACATTTAATTCGACTATGACCTTGAAGGAAACGAAAAGAATGTTCAGTTTCTTGTTCGAAATAGATCTTGGATTTTCTAAGCGTTATTAAGGAAAAGTATATTTGAATATGGTCATATGGAAAACATATTCAATCAGAAATTTTATGCTTAAATGTTAATTGCAGAAGCCAAGAACATTAAAATTCTTATAGAAAATGAAGCCAAGACTTGTAAAACTTAGAAAATATAACATAATAAATAAACGATTATATAAAAACGACCAATAACTTAAATTGATGATATATTATAGCTATTTTTTTTTCTTTTAATGTCAAACTGTTTAATATGGACCTGAAGAGTGCTTTCCGTTTTTAGATTTTTAGAAATAATTTCAAATCGGTTTCCTATTCTTTATTAATCAAGACAATGATTGATAATACTTGAAAAAGGTGAAATCTTGAATAAGGATATGATCAAAAGATTCTTTTCTATACGTGTCTGTCGAACAAACTGTTCAACATTAAGAGGTATAAATTACGAATTTGTTTATATTCTAGTTTTGGACTATCTTATATGAAGCCCATACCGGAGTCAATGATACTGATTAAGTATATTTGGCTTCTAAATTAGCAGAAAATTTATCACCACTTAAAATTAAACCCCGCGTTATCTGGTATGTCAGCATAATAAGCCATGTTAAAGTGACTATATGGCAAATAAAGTGGAATAATGTATCACAAAATAATAGATATAAATTGCAAGAAAATAGAAAAACAAAATCTTCGCAATATAATCATCAAACCAGAAAAACACAACTGATCACACTTTTGCAAGACTGCGTATTGGTCATAAGTGATGGTCACGTATTTTACAACAAACTTTTCAGGATACCTTAACTAGGTGAAAGGGTTTACGCATTGCCATGATCATTATTAATTAATCGAGGCATTCGTCCATTAGGAATTTTTCTTCATCCAGATAAATCTTGAATATCTGTAGGACAGCGAATCATGCATATGCTACCAAACTGTAGCAGCTCACCTTTAATTTCACCAACTCCTTTTGGCTTTCTTTTCTTCGATTTTTAAATTTTCCTTGCATAAGTTTGCGTCCATTTGAAACTTTCACTTTTTATCTTCTATCTCCCACTTCGTTACCCTTTTATCTCCTGCCTTCAGCTAAACATCAAAATAAAAACTTAATTGATCAGGGATGGCATTTACTTTAGTATTCTTGTGTTTTCTATTTGAATCGATTCATTTTATAACAATTTGCAATTTCCTGTTTTATTTTCTTTATTTCATGCACATTTCCATCCATTGCTCAACAACATTAGAGGAACATTTAAAGGCTGAATAATTTGAAGTAACAAGTTAACCGTTAAAATTAGTATCTCTCTCTCTCTCTCTCTCTCTCTCTCTCTCTCTCTCTCTCTCTCTCTCTCTCTCTCTCTCTCTCTCTCTCTCTCTCTCTCGCTCTCTTATATTCTATATGAAATGGAGCCTTAGAAGTAATTTTAAGATCATTTTGGAAACCTACAATTAGTGTAGCAATATATCGACGTATCTACCAATTCACCTAATTATCTGCCATTCGATCTATTTATTTATTTAATACACAATTCCTCCATTTACACTGTCTCGAGATTAGAGACTTTTTGGCGTCCCTTTAAATATAAAGAAAAAAAGGTAGTGAGTTATTATCAAAAAGATAAAGAAATGTTTATAGAAAATATTCATATAATTCAAGTAAGTATAGCGAAGACTTATAAAATCTCGATAAGAAGTAAATTCCTCTCAATTATCATCTCGGAATTTCAATAGATTTTATTCGTCCTTAGGAATAGGAGGAAATTAATTATCTTGGGCCTCTCTTGACGCAGTGTATAGAGTGAAAAACATTATCTATAGTCCTTTCATTGTTTAATTTTATTTTGCTCTTTTCAAAATGTAATTTTCATGCCTATTGTCTTTCTGAATACAGCTATTTAATTTCCTTTATATTCAATTTGAAATCGATACATATGACCCTTGGTAAACACTTTTTTTTATCAATAATAATAATAATGATAATAATAATAATAATAATAATAATAATAATAATAATAATAATAATAATGATAATAATAATAATAATAATAATAATAATAATAATAATAATAATAATAATAATAATAATAATAATAATAATAATAATATTATAGATAAGTCGAAGTATCAGCTTACATTTAAAGACCTTTATTACAACGTTTTGGACATTTGTCCACCTTCAGGTACCTGAAATTTTAAAACACACATTCGTACAAACAATAAAAATATTGTTAAAAGACATGAGCAACAATAAGAAAATTTTGAATTATGAATAGTAATTAAACAAAATTTCTGCTGAAAGCAAACTAGGTAGTTTTTATAAACCACCATATCGTGATGGCAATATGTTGTGTAAAGTACAATGTCTCTGACTACCAACTGAAGAGAAGAGAAAAATATTTGTTATCATTTGCACTTGACCATTGCCTCAAACCAAAACCCGATCATATCAAAATGAAAGTAGGTATGGGAATATTTGCAAATATAGTAAAGAAACTGAACAACGATAACTGTTCTGATAAAGAAAGTGTTTATAAAGAAATGCAAAATCTATTCATTAATATACGAGAAGGATACAAGAAGAAATCAAGGTACCATTGTTTGGTCAAAACTACATAAAAATACTAAGGAACTTAAGTGTAGGCAGAGACATTATATTTTTGAACCAAGCTGAAGGGAAGGGTATTTTCATCACAAAAAAAAGTAATTCTGTGGAGAAAATGTTGAATGTTCGTACCAATCTAGAAAAAAAGGAAAAAATACCCGTTCAAAAATACTCTTATCCTAAAACACAAGGTTTACAGAATATTAACTTCTCTAAAAAAAGGTAAACATATAACAGATGAAGAATATAAACAGTCATATGTTTCTGGTCGCAATCATGTTATTTTATATGTTTTCCCAAAAGTAAATAAAGAGAATATTCCATTATGACCAGTGTTATCATTGATTAATACGCCAAACTTTAATTTAGCAATACTCATGATTCCCAACATAGAAGGATGAGCAAATAATTAATATACCTTGGAAAATTCATATTAATTATTTGATAGTATGACAAATTTTTAACTAAAAAATAATCAATGTATGGTATGCTTCGACATTGTAAGGATTATATACGAACATCCCTATAAAAAAGTTATTGAAATCGTAGATAACAAAACGTAAAAGGATAATAACAACTTTAGAAAGCTAAGTAAATATAAATCTAAATATGTATTGAATATTATAGTTCAAGATTCACTTTTTATTTTTAACAAAGAATATTACAAACAAAAAGAGGGACTATATATGGGTAATACTACGTAAGATACGTTGGTTAATATTTTCTTATGCTTTCACGAGACTGAGTAGTAAGAAAATTGTCCTTTAAGTTTGAAGCCTGGTTTTATAGAGGATATGTGAATGACATATTCATTATTTTTAAAGAAAAGAATGAAGCTATAAACATTTTCAACTATTTAAACTATCAACACATTAATATCAATATCACCATGTAAGAGGAAAACGAAGAAAAGATGCTGTTTTTTTAACGTACTATTCATAAAGTCTTCTGAATTTAACATAAAGATGGAACTTTACAGGAAACTTCTTTCACTGGTCTTAGTTTGACTTTTTCCAACGAATGTAACTTAAGATATAAAATTAACAGAATCAATACTCTCATTAAAAGAGCATATTTGAGATTCCATTATGAAATAACATTCTTAAAGAAATCATTTAACAATAAAGGTTACCACGACAATTTAGTTTACAAAAAAAGTAAAAAAAATAAAAAAAAAAATACCAAAACCATTTATACTGATAACCATATTTGTGAAGAAAATGACCAGATTGTACATTTCCGATTTCCCTTACACACTGAACAAAATCAATAATATAATAGAAAGAAAATTTAAGCCTATAATGAAAACCTACGTCAAAAGTATTAACATTAGAATGGTATTCTTTAATAATTTTAAGATAGGCAATTTGCTCAAGTCCAAGGAGTCTTTATCCAACGAACTATATTTTATGGTTGCTTATAAATTTGTGTCCGAACTGTAATTCAGTATAACTTCGAGTACTCGTCTACTGCTTGGTAAGCCTTCTCAATCCGCTATAATAGAACAATACCATGGAGTTTGTAACACCACATCAATCATCTATATTTTAGTGTTTTATATGAGACTTCATTTGACACCGAGCTAAAATTGATAGAAATAAAACTTGAAAAACTTAAAACGAATTTTAACCTAGATAAATCAGCTTTCAGTAGAAAATTTTTTCAATTACTATTTATATTTTTTTTATTATCTTAATGTTGCTCCTGTCTTTTGCCAATGTTATTAATTGTTTGTACAAATGTATTTTTTCATCTTTAAAAAACCTGATGATGGACAAATGTCCGAAACATTTTAATGAGGGTGCTTGAATGGAAGATGATGTTTCGAATCGTACTAGCACTGTAGTTCCACATTCAACTGCGTTTACCCTCGTCTGAGAATTGATAATAATAATAATAACGATAATAATTATCCCTTCATAGTGCCTTCCACACGACTACCAATTACAACGACATTAGTTCTGTGCAGCAGAGCATGAAAAGGACGCTTGGAATTTAGTTAAGTAGATTTTTATGTAAATTTTCAAAGCCTTTAATTGTATACGACTAAATTTTAAATAAATTAGCAAGATCTCAGGTCTTTGCGCTGGCTTACCGAGAAACTTGTGAGATTAAATTTATCACATCTTGTCGTTGTTAAAATTTTACTACTACAGTATATCCAGGATTCCAAAAGTAAATAATAGCACGTACTTAGGTAAATTAATTTGAATCTCTCATTCCAGTCCAGATATCAGCAGTAATCTGTTTCCTACATAATATTTTACAACAATAAATTGCACTCTCTGGAACACTTATTTATTTATTTTTGTTGCAACTAAAACTAATCAGGGAGACAACATGAGACTAATCGAGCCATTGGATTTTTCCATCCCCTTCCGTAGTTCAAGTATAATCATTTAACACCTTTTTAACGGAGTGCGACTATGATAATATTTTTAAGATCATGTGCTTCATTCTGAATAAATATGATTTTACAATTTACTTTTTAAGAAAAGTAAAATAGCCAATCTGCAACTGTATGTCTTTCCTGAAAACTGTGGGTGACTCCAAAGCTGTTACAAAAAAAAAGGAAAAAAAAGAAAAAAAAAAGAAAAAAATATCGGTAAGCTGAGTTACTATAGTGGATGAAAGGACTGTTAAAGCAACACTTGATAAAATAACTTCTCTAACTGCAGGATTTTTTTATATACAGTTATATCAATGCCTATATATCTATATATCTGTCTTTGTATCTCTATGTTTGAGCTTATTATTATTATTATTATTATTATTATTATTATCATTATTATTATTATTATTATTATTATTATTACTATTATTATTATTACCTTTATGCTAATTCAATAAAGTAGAATACACTATTTTTTATGACAATCATTAAATTTAGAAAAAAAAGTATAAACCAATGTAAATTAATCTAACACCTTAGCGGTAAATGTCATCCATTCGGAAAATAAGTCATTAAAAGTAAAAATATAGTACTGAGTACTCCCAAATCTGAATTGTCGAGAGGAAAAAATTAGCGCTTGACTTTGTGATAGAAATGTTTTTATTAAATTAATAAGATCTTCAAACCATATCAAAATCGATTATTTTCAGAAGAAAGCCGTTTATTTATAATTGATAACAAGATAATTACCACATGGAAAATTTGAATGAAAATCATTCGAAGAAAAATCTTTCTTTAGATATTAATTTTGAAAAAAATCATATATGATCAGTTGCTGTGATACATGTATCTGCATGCTAAAAACACATTTGGGGTCTTTTGACTTTCCAGACAGTACTACATTGGATCCTTCTCTCTGGTTACGGTTCATTTTCCATTTTACCTACAACCACACAGCGAATAGTATGGCCTATTCTTTACTTATTCTCCTCTGTCCTCATGCAACAGACAACAAATAGATTACCAAACAATTATTCGCCACCCAAGGGGTTACAGAACTATAAATGTTCAGTGGCCAATTTCCTCTTGTTAAGGGTAAAAGAGACTCTCTAGCTGTGGTCAGCAGCTCTTCTAGGAGAAGGCCACTCAAGAATCAAACCATTGTTCTCTAGTCTTGGGTAGTGCCACAGCCACTGTACCGTGGTCTTCCACTGCCTTGGGTTAGAGTCCTCTTGCTTGAGGGTACACTCGGGCACGCTGTTCTGTCTTATTTCTCTCCCTCTGGTTATGTTAGTTTTTTATACTTTATAAAGGAAATTTTTAATTCAATGTTACTGTTAAAAATTAAATTTTTCCTTGTTTCCTTTCCTCACTGGCCTATTTTCACTGTTGGAGCCCCGGGGCTTATAGCATCCTGCTTTTCTAATTAGAGTTGTAGCTTAGCAAGTAGTAATAATAATAATAATGATAATGATAATAAAAATAGTAAAAATAGTAATGAAAATATTAATAATAATAATAATAATAATAATAATAATAATAATAATAATAATAATAATAATAATAATAATAATAATAATAATAATAATAATAATGAGATATATCATGATTAAGGACTGTGATGAAAATTAGCTTTAGATGATGATGATTATATCACAGATTACAAAACCAAAAATCTTGAATCCTGTAGAAATGCAGGAAAGGGAAATCTTACAGTTCATTCTAAAGAGATGGTCAAGAAATGATTCATAATATATGAAAACCAGAAAATCAGGACTCAAATGCACTCTTAGATAAATATGCTTATGTTTAATGTTCATTCCTTCATAATTGAGATGCCTATGGTAAATTACATACCATGCCTTGCAATAGATAAAAAAGCAAGTTCTTTGGAAATGATAAAGGAATAGATAAACAATAAGACTAATGAACAGATTGTAAAATATTTGAAAACATATGAAGGTGTTCTGATAAAACCGTTAAAAAGGTACAGTTATTATCTACATATAACAGAGCTTTTGAGGACAAAAGATATTTGATTAGGAAATATACTGAAACGCATAATTTGTATCGAGAACTAAATCAACAATATATTAGAGAGAACACTCATCATCATTGTGAAAATCTTTATTTCTATATATAAATGTACAAAGATATTTCACTGAAATTTTTCGTGAATATCAAAGATTATCCCAAATATTAAGAGGCTGGTCGGTAATATACTGCACTAGGATACACACGTACACACACACACACACACACACAAACACACACACATACACACACACACACACACACACATATATATATGTATATATATATATATATATATATATATATATATATATATATATATAGAAATATATATATATATATATATATATATATATATATATATATATATATAGAAATATATATATATATGTATATATATATATATATATATATATATATATATATATATATATGTATGATAAATTTTGCACATTTAGACCTGCTTTTCATATTCAAATAAGCCATATATATTTTTGATACATTAATGTCTGGATTCTCTTAACGACCTTGTGTGATTTCGCCTGGGGCTCTGACCCGAGGTCGTTAAGAGAATCCAGACATTAATGTATCAAAAATATATATGGCTTATTTGGATATATATGTATATATTTTCATAATTTCAAATATAAATAGTTATTTCATCATGACTCAAATACTAAAAAGTTTAGTTAGCATGTCAGTGGATTTTCCAATAAACTCGTAAGCTATGTTATGCTAATCTCACGTTAACTTTATGAACATGGTAATTTTTATTCAAATGTGTGAAATCAGCTGAAATTAACAAAAAAGGATCACATTTCACAATTCATAAATTTCTACTAAAAGAATCGACTTGTCACGATTTTATCTACGCTCCAGGAACTCCGCAGGATTCTGCATATCCCTTTCTGAGAGACTTAATCTGCCTAGTAAACGTAGTTCTTGTGATCAAAGCAGCTCAGTTGGGAAGCCCTGGAGCAGGTCACGCACGGTCCTTCTCGTATTCAGTCTATTATTCAGATCTAAAAATAAAAACAATATCCAAATTTATTTTTTCACATGCAGTATGTTCAGCATTATAACCACACGAAAAAATGGATAAATGATTAAAAACATAAGGAAAAATGATAAAGAGGAGTAGTTAGAAAATTGATAATCATAAACTACTACTACTACTACTACTACTACTACTACTACTACTACTACTACTACTACTAATAATAATAATAATAATAATAATAATAATAATAGAGATACATATTTATGTGTAAAAAATTAAGGTAAGATGACAATAATAACGAAGCTCATATACGAATTAGGAAAAAGGAACTTTTGATATTATAATAAGCTTAACTCCATCAATGGATGATGATATGCTTTTGTGATGTACCGAAGCATAGAGGATCCAGGTGTAGTTCAGCCAATGGTATTAATGTCAGCTTGATAAGGAGGTGTGTGTGGGGAGGGGGATGGTTGTAATACGCTTATAGTAAAAATGTTTATTGAATTTCATTCGCCGATGCTGGATTATTGCCTATTCCTAAGTGGTCAAAAGTCTATACCATAATTTTTAGGCTGTTTGAGAGAGAGAGAGAGAGAGAGAGAGAGAGAGAGAGAGAGAGAGAGAGAGAGAGAGAGAGAGAGAGAGAGAGAGAGAGTATTTAAGGAAAAGCTACCAAGTAGGAAAGTATATAGACTTTTGGATATAAAAATGCTGAGATGAATGGAATACTTAATCATTGACCCGAAGTTAGGATACCCTTCGGAAGCGTTGACTTTTTGGGGATATATAATATTTGTAGTTGAGAGGATTTCATAAATCATTGTCCTTGGTAAAATTTCTAATACGATACGATCTCAAATGTTTATATGCAAGGATGAAATTTCCTAATGGAAATAATAATAAAAAAAAAATATAAAGTCTTATGACCGTTAATATAACTTTTATAATTAGAGCTTTAGCTATTCATGAACATATTTTCTATTCCATTGGGCGCAATATAAAATCAAGTACAAAATATTTATGTATGAATTAAAATTGAAATATTGATAAGAAAATAATGATGGACAAAAATAAAATGTGATGCACAGATAACTGCAACATTCCTAAATTATCTAAAGTAAAATAAAAAAATAAATAAATAAATAAAAACATGAAAAAATCACTGGTGTACCAGGGTCTTCATGGTGTACAACGTTTTTATAGGTATGACACCTTTTTACCAACCGTGTGTCACACGATCGTACATAAATTATTTTGTATATATTATGCTTGTATCTGCGCTCTTCCCTCGCACTAAAAAGAACCTGAATAAACATGTCTGCGTGTTTCCTCTGTAACATTGTCTGTCTCTAGAACATGAAAATTCCTGTTGCCTTGAGGTTTTGTATATAAAGGAGAGTGTTCTTTAATGAAGTTACTCAGTTGATTGCATCCAGCCTTTGAGTCATAACCTTTTTCTCGGACGTCACATTGGTGACCCCGGAAGTCGACTCGCTCCAACCGCCTTCCACCCCCACCCCCCTCGCCCCTCCATCGTTGGTACTATGGCAGACTCGACAGAAGTTGGCGCTGCGGCCCCCCTATTGAAGCTTTCGTCATTTGCCAGCGGAGAGGCGTTTGCTTGGTTTCAACGCGCAGAAGTCAAGTTTCGCATCAACGGCGTGACTCGCTCAACCACCAAAGCAGGTTATGTTCTCGCGGCGATACCCGAGGACACCTTCCCAGAAATATCCGACTGGCTTTGTGAACAAGGAGACACCCCAATAGCGTATGAAGCCCTCAAAACATACCTTCTGCAGCAGCACTTGACAACCGTTGGGGGACCAAAGGGCTTCGCTTGCCCTCAGGGAAATGACCAGTATCGCTCGCTTTCAACCTGCCGCAGACGGCTCTCCTCGTAAGGTGCCGAAGCGACGACAAAGCCACCCACCACCCACCAATCGCTTGCGCCCCAACAAACGACTTCTACAGCCACTTACTACCCCCATCCGCCGCAGTTTTGCTCCTACCACTTCATATTAGAGCAACCGCGAAGAAATGTGCCGAGGATTGTCAGTGGACAAAAAACGTGTAAGAAGGCCTTCGCTCGTGGCGGTGGCCTCCCGTGTTGCTAATCTTTTCTTTTTACATGATGCAGGAACGGGCGTGCGATTTTTGGTAGACACGGGTGCTTGTCGTTCTCTTTTACCAAGGAAACTCTTCAAGACACGACGTAGTCTGTCTACATCTGCCGACGTCCTCTTGGTAGCTGCCAACGGATCTGCGATACCCACCTATGGTTACGAGAACCTCACATTATCGTTCGGAAATGGTAAATTCAATTGGAAGTTTCTCGTTGCTGACGTCACAATGCCAATTTCCTCTCTCATTTCCACCTTCTGGTCGATGTCGCCCACCGACGATTGGTCAACGCAGACTCGTACTTGTCGACACCTCTTCAACCCGCCCCCTCTAACCTCGCTCTCCACATCAGCGCATCCACGGATGACTACGCCCACCTCCTCACGTCGTACCCGGAAATTTTCCGTCGAGAACTTCGCCAAACGGCCACGGTTCCTGCCAAGCACGGTATTTATCACCATATCAAGACGACGGGACCCCCAGTCTTCGCAAAATTCAGAAGTCTGGCACCGAAACGATTGGCAGCCACCAAACAGACGTTCGTCGAAATGTAGGAAATGGGCCTTTGCCAAAAGGCCTCCACCTCATTGTCGTCACCCTTACACATCGTTCTGAAGAAAACCGGTTCCCTCCGTCCGTGCAGAGATTACAGGCGCCTGAACATGCAAACAGAACCGGATTACTACCCCCTCCCAAACATTGCCGACGTGACCTCCTACCTGCACAAAGCGAAGGTTTTTTTCTACGCTCGACCTCCTGAAGGGGTATTATCAGGTGCCAATGAACCCAGAAGACATCCCCAAGACCGCCATCACCACTCCGTTTGGTACATACACCTTCAATTACTCATGTTTTGGCCTTCGTAATGCTGGGGCCACGTTTCAACGTCTCATGGATGGCATCTTAGGGGACCTCCCTTTCTGTGTATGTTATGTGGATGACATACTTGTGTTCTCCTCCTCATAAGAGGAACACCTCCGTCACCTGCGCATCATGCTCGACCGCCTGCAACAAAACGGCCTTATAGTCCATTACGACAAGTGTACCTTTTGCGCCAACGAAGTGTCGTTCTTAGGGCACCGCATCACTCCTGAAGGAGTCCATCCTCTCCCTAAGAAGGTAGCAGCCATTCAGAACTTCCCCGCGCCCTCGAGCCGTCAAAGCTCTGCAGGAATTCTAGGGCATGATCAACTATTATCACCGTTTTCTGCCAGCCATTGCCGCCACTCTTGCTCCCCTCTAAGCCTCACTCAAGGGCAAGCCAAAGGACCTGAAGTAGGGTCCCCTTCAAGAAGCAGCCTTCTGCAATGCAAAGAAGGCCCTATCAACTGCTGCGGTTCTCACTTTTCCTATCCCACATGCCCCTCTCCTTCTCTCCACCAATGCCAGCGACGTCGCTATTGGTGCAGTACTCCAGCAGGTGGTCAAAGGCTCGCCCCGCCCATTGGCCTTCTTCAGCAGAAAACTGTCCAAGGCAGAATCGGGCTATTCTACCTTCGATCGAGAATTGCTGGCGGTGCACTTGGCTGTCCGTCACTTTCTTTATTTCTTAGAAGGTACGCCCTTCGTCATTCCCACAGACCATATGCCACTGGTGCATGCCTTTACTCGACAGTCTGATGCCTGGTCCGCCCGGCAACGCCGACATCTCTCCGCCTTGGCTGAATACAATTACACCCTTCAATACGTCCCTGGGAAAATGAATCCCGTTGCCGATGCCCTGTCAAGAAACACGTTGGCTGCCATTCAACTGGGATTGGATTACAACGCCCTGGCTAAAGCCCAACGACAGGATCCAGAATATCAAGCATGTAGGACATCCTGCACGTCCCTCCGTTGGGAAGACTTCCCCCTCGAAGACTCCAACACCACCCTCCTTTGTGACGTCAGTACTGGCAGACCACGACCTTGGATTCCTGCTCCCATGCGCCGACAGGTATTTGATTTCATTCACGGCCTTTCACATCCTTCGTGCCGTTCTACTGCACAGCTGCTGAAGGCATAGTTCATTTGGCACAGCATTTCTAAGGATGCTAAGGATTCCGTCCGCGCCTGTACTTCTTGCCAAACTTCCAAAGTACTTCGTCACATGGATTCCGGAGTGGGCACCTTTCCTCAACCTCAGCGTCGTTTCGCACACATTTACGTCGACGTTTTTGGCCCCCTACCCACATCACAAGGACATCGTTACCTGTTTACCGTCATCGACCGCTCCACTCGTTGGCCTGAAGCCATTCCCATGGAAACTGCAACATCCTCCTCATGTATATCTGCCTTACTCTCTGGATGGATTGCAAGATTTGGTATCCCTGAGCATATTACTTCTGACAGGGGAACCACCTTCACCTCTCAATTGTGGACATCATTAGTGAATCTCCTGGGCATCACCCTACATCAGACAACGGCCTACAACCCCGCTACCAATGGAATAGTTGAACGTTTTCATCGCACCCTTAAAGCAGCTTTGATGTCCCGCTGCAAGGATTCCAACTGGTTTACTCAGCTTACCCGGGTCCTCCTGGGACTAAGAACCACTCCTAAAGACGCCCTCGATGTCTCGGCAGGTGAAATGGTGTATGCCGACCCGTTGGTTGTCCCTGCCGATTTTTTTCTTTCTACAACCTCCTCCGATGATCTCCAGCGCATACGTCACGTCATTAGAGAATTTACTCCATGCCTCCAGACTTACAAGCCCCCAGCAAAGCATCACATACCAACAGACTTGCACTCTGCAACGCATGTCTTCCTGCGCAACGACACTACCAGGCCACCGCTAACGCTCCCTTACATGGGCCCTTTCCTTGTGATCTGACGAAGTCCGAAAGCATTCCTACTAAACATTCGTGGCAAAGAAGACTGGGTCTCCATTGATCATCTAAAACCTGCTTATCTACTGCCAGATGACCCGCCTACAGTTCACCTCTCTAGATCAGGGCGCCCTATTTAACATGTACAGTATGTCATTTTTAGGGGGGGAGCCATGTACCAACCGTGTGTCACACAATCGTACATAAATTATTTTGTATATATTATGCTTTTATCTGCGCTCTTCCCTCGCACTAAAAAGAACCTGAATAAACATGTCTGCGTGTTTCCTCTGTAACATTGTCTGTCTCTCGAACATGAATATTCCTGTTGCCTTGAGGTTTTGTATATAAAGGAGAGTGTTCTTTAATAAAGTTACTCAGTTGATTGCATCTTGCCTTAGAGTCATAACCTTTCTCTCGGCCGTCACACCTTCTTTTAAAGGCATGATTCAACTGGCGTTTATGATCAAGTTCCATACAGATATTGATAAAACTCTATATTATCCAAAAATGAGGTGGAAGGAAGAAAAGAAAGATAAATAGTTTTGTCTTCAAGCTCTGTTTCTTTCTCTCCCTTTGTCATGCCTTCTTCCTACAATTTCTTTACTAGGCTTTCTTCCCCTGATTTGGCTTTCTTCTTGAGATACATGTAGACTGTTGGTTATTCCAGCACGGGGAGATGATAATGTATTTAGTAGATGGCAAGGTGCTTTATGGTAGCCAAGACAGAACTGATAAGGGCGACTGGTTATGTCGGCATTTATGCGAGCACAACCATTGTTCCTTGGCTGTGAATTATATGTGAACAATACTTGAACACGTTGTAAGCAATTTGTCATATGCTTGAATGATTTGCATTGAGCTGGAGATTCCATAATCACAAAGACAGCTCGTTACAATACCCAAAAAGATCCCTAGACCAACGCGAGACATGTTCAAATCTGAAACTGGGCATTAATTGGAGACCTCACAGCGTGCAAATTTTTTGTACCATAATTAGAGTACATATTATGATGTTTAGTGGATTCCCATCGCACATGTTTACACACATTCACGTAAACTGTTAGTAGAATTTGCGTCGGGTTTATCAGGTGCTTACACTTGGTTAACTCAAGTAACATGTAAATGGCCTAAGAATTATGCGCGGCTAACATCTAAACATTTGAAAAAAATTTTCATAGGTCCCCGTACCAGGGCACTCCACACGAAGACTTTATACACTAACAAGATACATATCGTGGCATTGCAGGTATGAAAATGGTGCATGTGTCAAGGTGCCTTAGGATTTAAAATTGGTTTACATACAATGTATCGGTCTGTGAGTAAAAATTTCCCTCTATGCCTTAATTTTTTGGATATGCACTTATAAGACTTGAACGTGATGAGCAGAAAGCAGTCATGTAGTCTCCACACGCTAACAAAGGAATGTTCAAATAATTTTTACACTATATTTCCTTTCCCATTATACACTCCCCAGGCTTTCACTATGACTCGTTCACTCTCTGATCATGACTTATATTACCATTTCTTATATCAATTTTGCTAGTATCTATGTAAGTTTTCTTTGTAGAATTTTAAATACATGCATATTATAG
>NC_090737.1:90108533-90113533 GCF_036898095.1 Palaemon carinicauda | reverse complement strand
GTGTGTTGTTTTTCGAAGACGTCCTAGTAAAACGCCCTTTTTAATAGGATAATTCAGTAATAACATAATGTTACTTAGTAGTGAAGGTGCATGAAGATGTAGCGAATTGTCTGTACTAACAGTGACACTTCATAAGAAAACTGTTTTCAATTTATTGACGAAATTCGAAAATAAGTGTTCAAACGAGGACCTACCAGTGGAAGTATGGCCTGGGGCTGGTGTTGCCCCAGGCAGAAATTGGTGCTCGCCTTGCGCTGAATATCCTCTCGACACTACTGTGTTATGGTTTAACAGTAAGTTTTATTAATTTTCGTGTTTGAGACAGAGACTCACATAAACAATACTCGTAATGGCAGCTCCATTTTCTTGGAGTGATGGTAGGGGGGTTAGTGGAAGGTTTGTTGCTGAAACTCCCATCAAGCGACAGAATACAGTAGCAATAGTTAGCCTTGATGGTTTCATTGACTTTTTATGTATGGAGAAGATACTCAGTGATGTCATGAAATTAGACGATGATGAACTATACGGAATTCAAGCTATTTCTCGACAGAAATATTACGTTAAGTTCAAGCATGAATCTACCTTTACAAGAATTTGTTCGGAATATGAAAATGAGGAGTTAACCATCGACGAAGGTAAATTGAGGGTAAAAGTGTGTAACGTATCAGGTTCGAAGATTTATGTAAGTGTAAGAAATGTTCCATTTGAAATGAGTGATGAAGAGGTGGCTTTAATATTAAGTAAATATGGCGAGGTATTTGGTGTGAGGCAAAGTAAATGCTCGGGAAATAGATATAAACACGTTCTTAATGGTCTTAGGACAGTAATGATGATTAAGAAAAAAGACATTCCTTCAAGTTTGTACTATAAGGGTCAATATTTATCTTTGTGGCACAATGGACAAACACAAACGTGTCGAAGGTGTGGAATGAGTAGCCATTTTGCAGCGGAATGTTCCACTCCATACTTAGAGAGAACTAATATTTTTAGTAACAATGATTTTCCTGAGTTACCTAGGCGAGGAGGGGGAGGAATGGAGAAGGGGGTTCAAGAAATGAGTCGACACAATCTTAATAATGAGAGTATAAATGCTGTTCCATTAGAAAAGAGCCTTATTAAGACTAACGAAGGTGTTGGTAAACTTATTGTGCAAGAAGCTGAGTCATCAATCACTAGACTGCAAGTGGAAGCTGAAATACATCAAAGTTCTACCCAAGATGAGGAAATCGTCATACCGTATGAAGGACTGGAAAACACTAGTGGAAATAGAGAGATCCGTACTGACGTTTTTCTGAAAAACGGTACAAAGTCAGATAAGGTAAATGAAACAAATTCAGGGGAAAAGCAGGACGGTGTAATTCGGGTAAGCCAGGCAATAGAAGATTGCCAAGATACAACTGAAAATAGGACGGCAAGAATAGGACACGAAATCAGCGAGGTCGAAGATGATAGTGTAATTAAAGTTATAGAAAACGAATTAGGACAGGATGATGAATACGAAGAAATAATGGAAGCGAATGCAGAACAAAATACTCAAGATGATGACGACAATGACCACATGAAATTATCTATAGATAGTGAAGATGTTACGGAGAAGACATCCTGGAAAGAAATAATTGGTGTGCATGTGTTGTTAATGGTCGACCGTATAACTAGCGAAGGAGGAGCGGTAAGTGGGTGTTTTGATGAAAAGCCACCTACTGCTATCTGCTCAGATCGGAACCATGAATCACCGTGTGAAGGTAATCAAGAAGGATTCAGTGGAGAGAATCAGAAGGAAAGGGGCAAAGATTATGGGAAAAAGAGTGGAAGAAAAGGGCAAAGTTCAACAGTCGTTGGGCATAAGGGCTCAACGCTGAAGAGAAGAATAGACTCTTTAAGCAGCGAAGTAGAGACGTCAGGTAACAAACTGTTGCAAGTTAAGAAAAAGTGAGACCTAATGACTAATCACAATGTATATTAATCTAATAACTATAAATGTAAATGGTCTGAATGACACTAGGAAACAATATATTGTAAAACCTTTTTAATTCAACATAGAGTTGATATTGCTCTCATTCAGGAGCACAATGTGAAAATGCAGAAAGATTTGTATGTTCTCTGCGATTATTTTGATGTATTCTTTAATGGTTCTTTATGTTTTAAAGGTGGTACATTAATTTTTGTTCGGAAAAACTCTGGAATAAAGGTAGACAGGTGTGAATTGCACTGGAATGATAGAATTATAAGTTTAAGTTTATCTAGTTCAAATATTAAATTTCAAGTAATCAATATATATGGTCAATCTGGTAGTAATGTTAAACGGGAACGAGATGACCTAATAGGTACCGAACTTCTCTATTACATGAAGGGAAATCTCGACAACATTATAATTGGCGGTGACTGGAATTGTGTGGTTAGTGACCGTGATTGTACTAATCCAAATCCCCACAATAAATCAATAGCTTTGAAAAACTTGGTTAGAAACATTGGCCTAAAAGATGCATGGTTCTCATTAAATAATTCTGTTGAATTTACTTTTATTAGGGGTAATTACGGTGCCAGACTTGATAGATTCTACGTCGCTACATTATATGAGAGAATACAAAATGTAGAGTGTGTCCATGTTTCCTTTTCTGATCACGCAGCCATAAAAATGCGATTAAACATAAATCCCTGTATTAAGGTCGGAGTACCATTTTGGAAGATGAATTCATCACTATTGAAAGATGAAAAAATAAAGTCTCAGTTTAAGGATTTTTGGGTCGGTCTTGTTAGGAATATTAATAGATTTCAGAACATTAGTTTATGGTGGGAGGAATACGCCAAAGTAAATATAGCAAAGTTTTTCCAAAGGTGTGGTAAGATGAAAAAATATGAACGATTTGGACTGATCAATTATTTTGAAAGTAGACTGAAACATGAATGTTCCAAAATGGATGGTTTTGATAAGGGTAAAATTGATTATCTAAAGAATCAAATTACAGAGTTGAAAATGGTGGAGGTTGAAGGCATCAGGTTAAGAGCAAAATTAGAAGAATGTAATGAAGGCGAGAAACTCTCAGCATATTTGATAAAGAAACAGAAAGAAAGAGCAATTAAGAATAAAATGGAAAATCTGTTGACGGATAATGGGGAATATTTAGATTCTACTGAAGCCATTCTACATTATGCAACAACAGAATATAGGAAATTATATCAAAAGATTGATTTAGATACCACAGAACAAGACGACTTGTTATCAAGTATAGATAAGGTGATAGATGAAGAGGATAATGATTTACTCGAAAGGGAAGTTACTTTGGAGGAGCTCTGGATAGCTACAAAATCAATGAATTTGAATCGGACTCCGGGTGTAGATGGGATACCCGCTGAGTTTTACTTATATTGCTGGGATATTATTAAGAAAGAATTTCATGAGGTTGTTAGAAATGAATTCGAGAATTTATCATTAACTAAATCCCAATCAACCGGAATAATTTCTTTAGTACACAAAGGAGAAGAGAGAGAAAGATTGAGGAACTGGAGACCTATAAGCCTTCTTTGTGTTGATTATAAAATTATTTCTAAGATTTTGAGTAACAGAATTAAAAATCTACTTGATAGAATAATTTCTCAAGGGCAATTCTGCGCCGTGCCAGATAGATCAATCGTTAATTGTAACTTGCTTGTTAGGGACATCATATATTTTGCAAATGAGAAAAATCTGGATTGTGCAATTATGTCTCTTGACTGGAATAAAGCATTCGACCGAGTGGATATTGAATTTCTATTCAAGGTGATGACAGCTTTTGGTTTCGGAGATAATTTTGTTGCGCTGGTAAAGATACTTTATACTGGTATATGTAGCAGAATGTGTATAAATCATATAATGGGTAATCCTATCAATGTTGAACGATCTGTTAGACAAGGATGTCCTCTATCAATGATCCTCTATGTTATTCACCAAGAACCTTTGTACAGGCTAATTAGGAAAAGTAAAATAAAGTCAATTAAACTTCCTAGACAAGTTTCAGTTGGTGTTGTAGGATATGCTGATGACACAAACATCATAGTTAGAACAGAGAATTGTATTGTTGAAGCAGAGTCAGTAATTGTGAAATACGAAAAGGCTACAGGAGCGGTGCTAAATAGAAACAAGAAGTCCAAAATTATTGGCCTTGGTAACTTCCGAGGGAAAACCACATGGCCACTTGATTACCTGGAAGTTGTGGTTGATTCTATAAAGATTTTAGGAATTGTTTATTCGAATAATTATGTATTAGGTTTGAATAGTACTTGGGATAATATAGCTAATAATGTTGAGACATCATTAAACATGTTGAACAGTAGAATTTTAACCTTACATCAAAAAGCTATATACATTAATGCTTGTGTGTTATCAAAACTATGGTATGTATCGCATGTGTATCCTATTCCCATACAAGTGTGCAAAAGAATAAACAAAGTGGTATTTGAGTATATCTGGAATGGTCGTTATCAGCCAATTAAACAATCTACGCTAAAGCTTCACAGATGCGAAGGAGGTCTGGGTATCCAAGACTTACATGACAAAGCTTTGAGTATATTCATAAGTAGTTTCTTAAAACTGTATTTGTCGGGATCAGAACCCAATGTTTTAATGTATTACTATTGTAAACTTAGATTAGATGGAATTATAAACTGTGACTTTGAATGTAATGAATATGGATTTACTGGTAATGTATATTATAATGTGTGTATAGATAATGTAAGGAAAATTATTCGATGCAAAAATTTTCCAATAATGAATAGTAAAACAATTTATAAAGGTATTAGAAAAGATGAAATTCCGAAAGTTGTCGAGAATTTCCCTCTGTTTAACTGGGAAAGCATTTGGAAAAATATTAACAGTAAATTCCTTGATGTCCAGGATAGGACTGTTATTTACAAGTATATTCACCAGGCATTGCCAACAAGGAAAAAATTACATGTTATGAATTTGGCAGATTCTTCATATTGTCTAAACTGTGGGAAAGAGGACGTCCCTATTCATATGTTTT
>NC_090737.1:90098533-90103533 GCF_036898095.1 Palaemon carinicauda | reverse complement strand
CTGATGTCGTCCTTGTTCACCTACAACACCATGGTCCTGTCCTTGGAAGCCATTTCATCATTACTGCCTCATAGATGCGTTGGATTTCTGTGAAATTACGTTCCTCGAATATTTTAACTTTTGTTGTCACCTCTTTACTTAGTTTGTTAATTCCTTTTGCGGCAACTGATGATGTAGAAATGTTCTTTCCGAAACTCTCGGAGGGTAGACTTGGTACCTTCCGTAACCTCGAAACATCACTTTCACATTGCCTTTGTGTAAAGCTTGAAATTAGATACCACTTTCTGGTCCATGGGTTGATGTACTGGAGTGGTGTTGGTCGGCAAGAGCTTTATCCTAGCTATTTTTATACATGGTTAACATACAGTACCTACAATTATTTACAAATAATGTTTTCAGTAATCAAATCTTAATCTTAATCTCTAATTATGACGATAATAATAATATAAAAATAATATTAACGGTCATAGGACTTTATATATATTTTTTTTTTTATTATTTCCATTAAAAAATTTCATCCTTGCGTATAAACATTTAGGATCGTATCGTATTAGAAATTTTACCAATCACAATGAGTTATGAAAACCTCTCAACTACGAATATTACATATTCCCAGAAAGTCAACGCTTCCGAAGGGTAACCTAACTTCGGGTCAATGATTAAATATTTCATTCATCTCAGCATTTTTATATCCAAAAGTCTATATACTTTCCTACTTGGTAGCTTTTCCTAAAATATTCTCTCTCTCTCTCTCTCTCTCTCTCTCTCTCTCTCTCTCTCTCTCTCTCTCTCTCTCTCTCTCTCTCTCTCTCTCTCTCTCTCTCTCTCTCAAATAGGAATAAAATCGTGGTGTAGTCTTTTGACCACATAGGAATAGGCAATAATTCAGCATCGTTGACTGAATTTCAAAAACATTTTAACTCTCAACGTATTAAAACTATCCCCCTTCCCAAACACACTTCCTTATCAAGTTGGCATTAATCCCACTGGCTGAACTACACCTGGATCCTTCATGCTTCGGTACATCACAAAAGCATATCATCATCCTTTGATGGAGTTAGGCTTATTACAATATTAAATGTTCCTTTTTCTTGAATCGTATATGAGCTTCCTTATTAATTTCATCTTACATGAATTTTTTCCATATAAATATACCTGAATTTTTCACATGTAAATATGTATTATTATTATTATTATTATTATTATTATTATTATTATTATTATTATTATTATTATTAGTAGTAGTAGTAGTAGTAGTAGTAGTAGTAGTAGTAGTAGTAGTAGTAGTTCATGATTATTAATTTTCTAACTATTCTTTATAATTTTTCATTATCTTTTTAATCATTTATCCTTTCTTTCATGTGGTTAAAATATTGAAGTATTTGCTGGTACTGCATATGAAAAAAAAAATATGGATATTGTTTTTATTTATAGATCTGAATAACAGACTGAATACGAGAAGGACCGTGCGTGACCTGCTCCAGGGCTCCCCAACTGAGATGCTTTGAGCACAAGAACTAGGTTTATTAGGCAGATTAAGTCTCCCAGACCGGGATATGCAGAATCATACGGAGTTCCTGGAGCGTAGATATAATCTGGACAAGGCGATTTTTTTTTTAGTAAAAATTTATGAATAGTTAAATGTGTGCGTTTTTTTTTCTGTTCATTTCAGATGATTTCACAAATCTTAATAAAAATTATTCTGTTCATAAAGTAAACTTGAGATTTGCATCACATAGCTTACGAGTTTGTTGGAAAATCCACTGATAAGTTAACTAAACTTTTTGGCATTTAAGTTATGATGAAATAACTTATTTATCTCTGAAGATATGGAAATATATATATATATATATATATATATATATATATATATATATATATATATATATATGTATATATATATATATATATATATATATATATATATATATATATATATATATATATATATATATATATATATATATATATACATATATATATATTATATATATATATATATATATATATATATATATATATATATATATATATATATATATATATAATATATATATATATATATATATATATATATATATATATATATATATATATATATATATATATATATATATATATATCCTAGTGCGGTATATTACCAACCAGCCTTTTAATATTCGGGTTAAACTTTGATATTCAGGATAAATTTAGGGGAGATATTTTTGTACATTTATATATAAAAATAAAAATTTTCACAATGATGATGAGTGTTCTCACTAACATATTGTTGATTTATTTTTAAATACATATTATGTGTTCCAGTATATTTCCTAATCAAATTTCTTTTATCCTCAAAAGCTATGTTATATGTAGATAATAACTGTACCTTCTTAAGCGTTTTATCAGAACACCTCTATATGCTTTCAAATATTTTACAATTTGTTCATTAGTCTTATTATTTATTTATTAATTTATAATTTCCAAAAAAACTTGCTTTTTTCTCTATTGCAAGGCATGGAAAGTAATTTACCATAGTCATCTCGTTAAACATAAGCATATTTATCTAAAAGTGCATGTGAGTTCTGATTTTTTCAGTTTTCATATATTAAAAATCTTTTCTTGACCATCTCTTTGGAATGAACTGTAAGATTTTCCTTCCCTGCATTTTTACAGGATTCAAAATTTTTGGTTTTGTAGTCCGTGATATAATCACAATCATCTGAAGCCAATTTTCTTCATAGTCCCTAATCATGATACTTCTTCTTCTTCTTCTTCTTCTTCTTCTTCTTCTTCTTATTATTATTATTATTATTATTATTATTATTATTATTATTATTTTTATTATTATAATTAATATTTTATTACTATTATTATTATTATTATTATTATTATTATAATAAAGCAGGATACAATAAGCCTAGGGGCTCCAAAAAGGGAAAATAGCTCAGTGAGTAAAGGAACAAGAAAAAGTTTAATTTTCAAGAGTAACATTAAAATAAATATTTCCTATATAAAGTATAAAAAACAAACAAAACCAGAGGGAGAGAAATAAGACAGAACAGCGTGCCCAAGTGTACCCTAAAGCAAGAGGACTCTAACCCAAGATAGTGAAAGACCACAGTGAATTGGCTATGGCACTACCCAAGACTAGGAAACAATGGTTTGATTTTCGTGTGTATTTCTCCTAGAAGAGCTGCTGACCATAGCTAGAGAGACTCTTTTACCCTTAACAAAAGGAAATTGGCCACCGAACAATTACAGTTCAGTAACGCATTGGGTGACGATGAATTGTTTGGTAATCTATTTGTTGTCTGTTGCATGAGGACAGAGGAGAATAAGTGAAGGATAGGCCATACTATTCGCTGTGTTGTTATAGGTAAAAGGGAAAATGAACCGTAACCAGAGAGAAAGATCCAATGTAGTACCGTCTGGACAGTCAAAAGACCCCATATGTGTTTTTAGCATGCAGGTACATATATCACAGCAGCTGATCAAATATGATTATTTTTAAAATTAAAATCTAGAAAAAGATTTTTCTTCGAATGATTTTCATTTAAATTTTTCATGGGATTATTATCATATTATCAATTACAAATAAACGGCTCTCTTCTGAAAATAATCGATTTTGATATGGTTTGAATCACTTATTAATTTAATAAAAACATTTCTATCACAAAGTCAAGAGCTAAATTTTTCCTTTTGACAATTCAGATTTGGGAGTACTTAGTACTATATTTTCACTTTTAATAAGGACTTATTTTCCGAATGGATGACATTTACCGCTAAGGTGTCAGATTAATTTACCTTGGGTTATACTTTTTTCTCAAATTTAATAATTACCATAATAAAAAGTGTTTTCTATTTATTGAATTAGCCTAATCTATGTTATTTGATCTTAATCTTACGGTTTTTTACAAGTTTGATTTGAATAAAGTGTCTTTAGACTTATTTCCTTAATAAATAGGGATGTATTTAAGTAAAAATAATAATAATAATAATAATAATAATAATAATAATAATAATAATAATAATAATAATAATAATAATAGTAAGCGCAAACATAGAAATATAAAAACAGATATGTAGATAGTTATATAGACTTTGATATAACTGTATATAAAAAAAAATTCCTGCAGTTGGAGAAGTTATTCTATTAAGTGTTGCTTTAATATTTCTCTCATCCACTATTGTTACTCAGGTTTTTTTTTTTTTTTTTTTTTTTAATAGCTTTGGAGTCACCTACAGTTTTCAGGGAAAGATACTTTTGTTGAAGGCTATTTTTCTTTTTTATAGAAGTAAATTGTAAAATTATATTTATCCAGAATGAAGCACATGATCTTAAAAATATCATCATAGTCGCACTTCCGTAATAAGGTGTTAAATGGTTATACTTGGGGGATGGAAAATTTAACTGGCTCGATTAGTCTCATGTTGTCTCCCTGATTAGTTTTAGTTGCAACAAAAGTAAATAAATAAATGTTCCAGAGTGTGCAATTTATTTTTTTAAAATATTATGTAGGAAACAGATTATTGCTCATATCTAGGCTAGAATGGGAGATTCAAATTAATTTACCTAAGTACGTGCTATTATTCACTTTCTGAATCCTGGATATAGTAGTAATACTTTAACAACGACAAGCTGTGATAAATCTAATCTCACAAGTTTCTCAATAAGCCAGCTCAAAGACCTGAGATCTTGCTAATTTATTTAAAATTTAGTCGTTGATGGTTAAAGGCTTTGAAAATTAACATAAAAATCTACTTAACTAAATTCGAAGCGTCCCTCTCATGCTCTGCTGCACAGAACTAATGCCATTATAATTGGTAGTCGTGTGGAAGGCACTATGAAAGGATAATTATTATCATTATTATTATTATTATCAATTCTCAGACGAGGGTAAACACAGTCGAATGTGGAAGTAAAGTGCTAGTGGGAATCGAAACGTCATCTTCCATTCAAGCGCCCTTATTAAAATGTTTGGGACATTTGTCCATCATCAGGTTTTGTAAAGTTGAAA
>NC_090737.1:90091033-90093533 GCF_036898095.1 Palaemon carinicauda | reverse complement strand
GATAGACATATATAGAAAAGAATCTTTTGATCATATTCTAATTCAACATTTTAACCTTCTCCAAGTATTTTCAATCATTGTCTGCATTAATAAAGAACAGGAAACGAATTTGAAATTATTTTCAAGAATCTAAAAACGGAAAGTACTCTTCTGTTTCGTAGTAATCAGGTTAACAATGGAAATTAAAAAAAAAAAAAAAAAACAGATAAAAAATAGCAATAATATGTCATCACTTAAGTTATTGGTCGTTTTTAAAAAATTTCTTTCTTATTATGTTATATTTCCTAACCTCTAAAAGTCTTGGCTTCAATTCTCGTAAGAATTTTAATGTTCTTGGCTTCTGCAATTAACATTTAAGCACAAAACTACTGCTTTAAATTCGTTTCTAAATGTCCATATTCATATATACTTTTCCCTCCCAACGCTATGAAAATCAAAGATCTATTTCAAATAAGAAACTAAACATTCTTTTAGTTTTCTTCAAGGTTATCCTTCAAATTATATGTAAAGCATTAAGGACACCATGAAAAACTCTTAATTTCAGAAACTTTGTTGCATCTCTTATCCTCCTCCATGACAAAACCTCAGAAAACTTTCAAATTTCGTATTCGGTATTAGCCTTTATCTTTTCGGAATGCCTGGAAATATGAAAATAAGTTTAGCATTCCTCAAGATAACCACTTATTTACATTCATATTGTGTGATAATAAAGATAATGAAGACCAGCAACAACAGGATTTTCCTCTCTCATTTATTCTGCAATAGTAGTAGCCTACTATAAATACGCTAGCAAATAGAAAACCTGCTATTTCTTCTGATATATGGAACAGCCCAATAGAGCAGTAACCGTAACAGACTAATGTCGTTTCCATCCTGTAAATGTAACCTGCTACCGTGTTCTCGATTCTGTCAAAGAAATACCCTGTCCTCTGTTTTCAAAGGGACACGCTTATCAGATGGCTCCAATTACATCTTTCCTGCGCTCAAACCCAGCAAGATTTTAAGAATTCATATTAAAGTCGAGAGAGAGAGAGAGAGAGAGAGAGAGAGAGAGAGAGAGAGAGAGAGAGAGAGAGAGGAGAGAGAGAGAGAGGGTTGGTTGAGGAATGGTAGCTCAAAAAAAGTGTTAATAAATAATGCAATATGAAAATTCAAAATTAATTTTATGAAAAATTCAATATATCCATAGAAAGAAAAAGAAACCTTTCACTATAAGAATCCTCGCGACTAAAATACTCGTTATGCTTGGATACAAAAGGTTTATGAGAATGACAATAAAGTTAAATAATAATAACTTTCAGTGCATAGTGGAAACTACTCCATCCTTCAATAATTGAAAAACAGAAAATGCAACAATACTCATATATCATATCGTGTTATAGTTTGGAAGCTTTTCCTTTATGCAAGTCACCTAAACTAGAACTGCTCTGGCTTCGTTGTTTCACTTTTTGTAATACTTAGACATGCTCTAAAATATAGTCCAACAAAAAATATTACAGTTTTATACTTTCCTACAAAAATTAAAAGTATATTTACAAGTAACAACGTACCCATAAAAGTATTTCACACAAATGTATATTTAACGAAGGTAAAACTAAAGAAAATATATTTCAGAAGTTCTGAAAATGAAGTTGAAGAAAATAATTTGATAACGTTTTTTAGTGTCAACTATGAAACACTGTATCAAATTCTATTATTATTATTATTATTATTATTATTATTATTATTATTATTATTATTATTATTATTATTATTATTATTATTATTATTATTATTATTGAAGAAGGCATTGGTAGACAGATGTAAAAAAAGAAAGAAAAATTGACTGGCCTTTGAATAAACTTCATTTTAATGGCATGTGAGAAAAAAATCAGTAAAATATAAATAGAAAGATTACAAATGTTAAACAAATTGACAAAAGTCTGGAATATATTCATCAGCAGAAATTAGCCAAATTTCCCTAGAAAAGGAATATGGAAGCAAGGTGTATCACCTTAAGTGCAAAACAACGTAATCCACGATAATGGTGGTGCCAGCTGTGCAATGTGTCTGGAAGGACTGGATATCGATTAATGTGGGTAAGCTTAATGATAGATATGTGGAGACAGGAAGAGAAGAAAGATAAGGAAGATAGGATGAATTAGGGAAGGAATTGACTTGCGTAGGATGAAGAGTCAATACAGCTATATGTAAAAGAAGATGGAAGGAAACATTTTATCTCATTTCAATCAGAAAAAAAAAATGTAAATTCTGTCATGAAATCCATCAAAGAAAGCTGGTATGAAACACTTAGAGCTAGAAGGAATTTAGTGTTAATGAAGCTCTAGCCTTGCGTAAATCATGAGAAGTGAAATGAAATATAGAAAAAATAAAAATAGGCAAAGAGTTAAATCAAAAGAACAAAATATCTGAACAATTGTTTCGTTGTCTGTCTGGCACTAAAATAGGGTAATTGAAGTGTATGAATATCATCATCATCTCAATAAAAATACAATAAAAG
>NC_090737.1:90088095-90090533 GCF_036898095.1 Palaemon carinicauda | reverse complement strand
CTGACTCGTAAAATCCTGTTAACAAATCTAAATGTATTCTTTCAAAGGGTTGATTGGGAACAGGATAAGCTCCTAGGCTGACAGGTGTTTTCGTATGCCCTTTGTTTTCCTGACATGTGCGACAATTAGCTATGTGTCTTTTTATATCTGTAAGCATTGTATGCCAATAAAACAATGATTTGGCTTTCTGTGACATTAATGAGAACCCAGGGTGTCCATGTAATGGATTTGAATGCAACCAATTCAGGACAGTGGAAATAAGTGAGTTTGGTACTACTACCTGGTTGTTAGTTACATGTGGTGTATTGCGGGTTTTCCTTGTCACGGTCCTACACAGAATATTATCTTTGATTATATAATTCTGCTGCTTATACTTTATATATTCTTTTTCTTTATGATTGCCTTTCAAAGCATTTATAATTGTTTCTATTTTCTGATCTTTTCTTTGCTCAGTCTGTAACAATTCAGCACTCCAGCCTAAATCTTCCTGTTCAGATATTGTTTTTACAATAGGCATGGATGTTGATATATCTATTAATTCAGCTAAAGACTCCGTACAAGATGACACGGGGTTGCGTGATAGTGCATCCGCAATGATATTTGCTTTCCCAGGTAAATACCCGATTCTTGCGCCAAAATCTTGAATGATTAAATGCCACCGAGTTCGTTTAGGGCTGTGATTGAAGCCTTTAAAGAACTCTGTTAGTGGTTTATGGTCAGTAAGAACCTTAACGGGATAACCTTAAATTATGAACTTAAAATGCACTAGCGAATTAACAATAGCTAGTCCTTCCTTGTCTATTACTGCATACTTACTTTCGGAAGTTCTCAATTTTCGAGAATAGAAAGCTATCGGGAAAAACTGTTTATCATATTGCTGAAGCAATACCCCTCCTACTCCTAAGTCTGAGGCGTCTGTTGCAATGAAGAATTCCTTACCGAAGTCAGGAAATTTTAAGATAGGAGAACTACACAGTTCATCTTTCAAAGTATTAAACGCCTGTTGATGTTGCTCAGACCATATGAAATCTACGCCCTTCTTCGTAAGATCAGTTAAAGGAGCGGCTATTATTGAATAGTTGCGTATAAAACGCCTGTAATATCCACTACAACCCAGAAATTGCTGTATTCCCTTGACATTAGTAGGTATGGGAAAATTACGTATAGCCGACACCTTATCATGGACTACTTTAAGACCTTGGCTTGACACCATGAAACCCAAATATATTAATTCTGTTTTGAAAAATTCACACTTACTAATCTTTACCCTTAAGTTATGTTGTCTTAATCTCTGTAGTACTAGTTCTAACTTACGTAGATGTTCTTCTAAGGTGTTGGAAAAGATTACAAGATCATCCATATAGGCATGCAATATATCCCCTAACAAGTCTCCAAACACTATGTTAATCATTCTTGTAAATGTTATAGGAGCACAACGTAAACCAAAAGGCATCCGTAAAAAATTCATAATGTCCCCTGGCTGTGCTGAAGGCTGTGTATGGGATACTATCTTCTTCTAGTGATATCTGGTGAAAGCCTTTAAGTAAGTCCAAACTGGTAAATATTTTATTCTGACCTAACAAAGACAAAATATCGTCAGTACATGGCACTGGGAATCGATCAGGGATCGTTTCCTCGTTTAGACGACGAAAGTCGACGCAGATACGCCATGTTCGATCTTTTTTCGGTACAACTATTAAAGGAAAATTATAAGGGCTATTTGATTTTCTAATGACTCCTTCCTCTAACATTTTACCTACTTCATCATTTATTTCATTCTGGAATTTCATAGGGAGTCTGTACGAGGGTACATATATAATTTTTTTCTTGTCTTTTAACCTTATTTGATGCTCGATCACATCTGTTTTTCCTAAGGATCCATCCGTAGTGGAAAAGACATCTGTATATTTATTTAAAAGTTCAAAAATTTTCTGCTGAATTTCTTCGTCTTGAATGTCCTTACTGATTTTATTTTTAATAGATCGTAAAAGGGATTCATCCGCAACTGATTGAGAGTGATTGATTTCAGCAACGGTAAGAATACGATGTTTATAAACTTCTACATCCAAGATATGTTGATTTTTGTGAATTACTAAACTGTTATTTAAATGATTACAGACTTCGATATTACATTGCTGATGTGAGCCTACTGTATAAATAGCTTGTGTGACAGACAATCCGTTGGTTTTCAAAGTATCGGAAAGGATTAATATTTCAGATCCCGGTAGTGTTTTCTTTATTTGCACTATTAAATTCGAAGGTATGTTTGGTTCGATATATTGCGTGCAAGATGATATTACGGGTGAACGAGAATTCTGCTGGGTCGCGTATATTATTTCTTTATTAGTGAGACAAGTTATTGGTTCTTCAACGTACGTTACGGTTACATTTGTCGTCTCCTTTTTATCCAAAACTGACTTTAAAGTATTAGAAGACTT
>NC_090737.1:90075595-90083095 GCF_036898095.1 Palaemon carinicauda | reverse complement strand
TTTTTCATTACTCTGTTTACTGTAAAAAAAAATCAGCCAAAACGGTTGCCTTTTCCCTTGTACAGTGAGTGACTGAGCCATCTGGTTTAAGTAAAGGAGGAAAGGTTACATCTATACCAAAGAGTGCAGGTTTAAGGATAGACCACCATTTATGTTCCTGAGTTCTACCAGAAAGGGTTTTTGTATGGTTAAATTGCATTCCTTTTCAGTTGAGGCATAAACTATATGAGCAAAGGCTCGAAGCTGAGTATAGTTATTCTCGTCAATTCTGATCTGTTACTCTTCCAAATATGACAGGCCTCCTGCTTCTCCAAATAAGCACGTCTAAAATCGCCACTGAACCACGATTTGTCCTTCACTCGGTACCTTAGCACACGAGAAGGAGTAAGCCTATCAATTATGTTGACTAGATTCACATTCAAAGGGACAACAAGATCTACACTACTATATAATTGTGACCAATTTAAGCACAAAAGATCATACAAAATCCATTCCCAGTCTGCTTGGGACTTTATATAAATTTTACAATAGTATCATTCATATATATATATTATATATATATATATATATATATATATATATATATATATATATATATATATATACATATATATATTATATATATATGTATATATATATATATATATATATATATATATATATATATATATATATATGTATATATATATATATATATATATATATGTATATATATTATATATATATATATATATATATATATATACATATATATATATATATATATATATATATATATATATATATATATATATATATATATATATATATGTATTTATCTATTTATATTCATATATATATATATATATATATATATATATATATATATATATATATATATATATATATATATATATATACATATATATTTATTCATATTCATATGTATATATATATATATATATATATATATATATATATATATATATATATATACTTTTATATACATTATATATATATATATATATATATATATATATTATATATATGTATATATATACAGTATATATATATATATATATGTATATATTTATTTATATTCATATATATATATATAAATATATATATATATACTTTTATATACATTACATATATATATATATATATATATATATATATATATATATATATATATATATATATATATATATACATATGTATATATATGTATATATATATATAAACTTTTATATACATTATATATATACATAAATATATGTATATATAAATATATATCATATATATATATATATATATATATATATATATATATATATATATATATATATATATATATATGGTAATAAAAACTTCTCTCTCGAGTTATTTTCAGAAAGTTGTGTTGCATTATAGGTACACGTATCGTATAATATACAGTAAATGCATAAAGCTGTTATTATAGGAGATACGGGTATGACCTCATAAAATATAGGGTTATATGAATCACTCTAGTAAATGAAGAAATACCCAGGTATGTTTTGAGCTACAGAATGCTTCTCAGAGTTATTATACATCTATCAGACTTAAAAGACATTTGAATGAAAATCCTCCTAAGCTAAGTATTAAATATCCAGACTATTTTGCTGCAAAGAAATTAACAGTAAAAATAAAATGTGATGGATCTTATAAATTTATATCAATATTAAATTCTTCAGATAAATAAATTTCAAATTCTACGGGAAAGTGATGTAAAATTTTGTATAATGATTTGTTTAGAGCTAGTTCTGAGTAGAGAGAAATATCAAAATTAATAAATGTACTCTCTCAGATAATAAAATTAAAACAAAAATTAACATGTTAGCAATTAGATAGCTTAATATACACTAGAGCAAGTGGCTGAATGGATAAACGTTGGTTCCAATACTTGTCATTCAATAAGATGAGACAACAGATGTGGAACATTGTTC
Source organism: Palaemon carinicauda (assembly GCF_036898095.1). Classification (NCBI taxonomy): domain Eukaryota; kingdom Metazoa; phylum Arthropoda; class Malacostraca; order Decapoda; family Palaemonidae; genus Palaemon; species Palaemon carinicauda. Next base: position 90,081,149 of record NC_090737.1, on the reverse strand, counting down.
TCAACTACTGAGCTATACATTTACTCCAACAACAGCTGACGATGTTCTCTGTGCTTTCTCATGTTTTTATTTTACCAAAATAACCTTTCATGTGATCAAATAGTAGGGGTTTTTACTGATGGACCAGCATCTATGCTAGATACCCCTTCTTGAATTATTACAAAGATCAAACTAAAGGACTAATTGAATTTTGGAACCACCTGTGTAATTCCCGGTGAAGCATTTACTACAAAAAATCTCCTGGAGGCCAAACAGAACAATGACTACCATCATCAAATTGTTAAACTAAATCAGACCTATATATACTTTTGCCTTGTCGTAATTGTTTATTTAGTTACACCAATTTGCGGTGACTATCAGAAGGAAATATAGCTTGTGTTTAAAAACTGTGAATGAAGTGAAGCTGGTCCTTGAAAAACGATAGAAATTCAATTTGATTAATATATTTTCTTTAGACAACCAATAGATGACGCTTGCTTTCCAGGCGAACTGTTTTTAAGCAATGAACTGTGTCAACGAAAGTCTTTAAGAGGGAAATACTGGATAGTTACGATATTATCCAGGCCTTCATTGTCAAAATATAAATATGTCAGCATCGAGTCAGTAATGGCTGGGTGATACTGAGCAAAATACCGAAAGATGAGAAAATAGCTGATGATTTTAAAACTAATATTATCATACATTATATGATCCAGATATTCTACAGAAAAGTGCTGAATAGAATTTTATACGCAATATATACGTCTGCATTGTGGTTGATATTCCTAGTGCCTTGCAGGGGAAGGTCTTGTATGTGAAATTCAGTAAACGTGCTTAAGATTATTTCAACAGCTACACTTTGGATAGATTTTTGATAAATTATTTACTTCTGTATCAAAAACTTACTGGTTACTACCTATTCCATACATGTACCTCCATGAGGTTGGCTTTTGAATGCTTGTTACCATGAACACGAAAAGTATAAATATACTTAATGATGAAACTGCTCCAACATTCAAGCTGCCTATAGAGAATACACAAGAGCTGACCTTATTTTTTTTCGTATGTCCATGTGTTCAGCAGTTGTCAGTTGAAATATTATAGAAGTGAACTCAGGTATTATAGTAATAATAACAATAAAAAAAGACTCTCAGTGTGAGCTAACTAAAGCCCCACTGCCACCCCTGTCCACCTAAAAAACTCCACTATTTTTTTTCCTTTTAACCCAAGTGGTAATGAGTTTATGAAATTTCAATTTTGTATTATCAGTTGAATTAGGAATAATAACTTGATGCTTCTGAAGCATCGATGACCAGGATTATATACGTACTAACATCACTAAGCAAATAGAATCTTATATGATTATATGATTTTAGGATGTAAAAAAAGAGCAAAGCAAAAAGAAACAAATCAAATATAAAATGACAACAAAAGTTAGAACGCGAATGAGTATATCCCATCCGCTGTTTGCGATGCGTCTGATCAAACAAGTCAGATTGACCGTTTAAGGCTTTCAGGTGACACAAATAACTTTTGAAATATATATTTCTTGATCGTATAACATAAAACGCATAAAAAAAGATCAATGTTTTAAATGAAAAAAAAAAGAATATATTCTAATAATTGAAATTCACCTTATACACACTTACTTTCTTGGAAAAGGGGGTAAAGCACTATTCTATAGTTCCCATAGCACAAAGCCAATTAGCCATGTAGATTAATCTCTCTCTTTCTCTCTCTCTCTCTCTCTCTCTCTCTCTCTCTCTCTCTCTCTCTCTCTCTCTCTCTCTCTCTCTCTCTCTCTCTCTTTTGTATATACATACATATATATATATATATATATATATATATATATATATATATATATATATATATATATATATATATATATATATATATATATATATATATATATACAATATATATATATATATATATATATATATATATATATATATATATATATATATATATACATATACATATATATATATATATATATATATATATATATATATATATATATATATATATATATATATATATATATATATATATATATATGTATACGTGTGTGTGTGCGTTTGAGCGTGTTCTGTGTCTGTGTAAATATATATATATATATATATATATATATATATATATATATATATATATATATATATATATATATATATATATATATGAAGAAAGTTCAAATTAATAAAATAAACGAAAGTAAAATCACTTAAAATGGAAAGCTCTTCACGGAATAGTTTCACAATAGCAAATTCAAAAACTCTCTTTGGTAATTAAGTTCATCCACAGGAAGGAATAAAATGGCAAAAAAAAAAAAAATTCTACTACACAGGAATCATGTTTCGAAGGTCTTTTTCTCTCTGTAAAAAGCTAATCATGTATTAGAGAAAATTCATGATTTTTTCTTTATTGTCAAAGTACTCTTATCCTTCAGCTCTCTCTCTCTCTCTCTCTCTCTCTCTCTCTCTCTCTCTCTCTCTCTCTCTCTCTCTCTCTCTCTCTCTCTCTCTTAGGATTCTGGAGTTAGTCTCAATTCGAGACATTTATGCAGAGTTAATAGCCATCGATAATATACTAACTTGCTGAGAAATAATACTTTTAGAAGTTGAATTAATACTTCAACTTAAGACAGAATAATAATGGATAATTCTGTCGTTTTTTGGCGTTTATTGCACTTTATCTCATAACCAATTACTATCATTAGACAAAAGGCCAAGTCAAGTTGTCATACGGAACAGTACTTTTTCATAGAAAAACAAACCATGTGTGTATATAGTGATGTATTTCTCCGCCAGAAATCTAGCTTATTTCACCCATGAGAAAGAACATAAACTCAGTTTTAAGGTGATTTTACTTCAGGCATACCCTCATAGCGGACCTATTTATCACTGGAAAAAAATCAATTAATATCAAGCAAATGGATTTTTTAAATTAGAATATATATATATATATATATATATATATATATATATATATATATATATATATATATTTATATATATATATATATATATATATATATATATATATATATAAATATATTTACATACTGTATATATACACATATTTATATATATATATATATATATATATATATATATATATATATATATATATATATATATATGTATATTATTTTTATTATTATTATTATTATTATTATTATTATTAGCCAAGCTACAACCCTAGTAGGAAAAGCAAGATGCTATAAGCCCAAGGGCTCCAATAGGGAAAAATAGCCCAGTGAGGAAAGGAAATAAGGAAATAAATAAATGATGTGAATATATTAATAATATATCATTCTAAAAACAGTAACAGCGTCAAAACAGATATGTCCTATATAAACTATTAACAACGTCAAAAACAGATATGTCATATACAAACTATAAAAAGACTCATGCCAGCCTGGTCAACATGAAAACATTTGCTCCAACTTTGAACTTTTGAAGTTCTAATGATTCAACTAACCGATTAGGAAGATCATTCCACAACTTGGTAATAGCTGGAATAAAACTTCTAGAATACTGTTTAGTGTTGAGCCTCATGATGGTAAATGCCTGGCTATTAGAATTAACTGCCTGCCTAGTATTACGCACCGGATAGAATTGTCCAGGAAGATCTGAATGTAAAAGATGGTCAGAGTAACTAGTCCACTGCTGGGCAAAGGCCTCAAACACGCCAATTGCATCGTCTTTTATTACTTTCCCTGCTACCTTTGTAATATCTATCGGTCCATTACGTCATTCTTATGGTCTATCTCTTTCCACATCTTTATACACTAAAATATTTTCTATTTTAGTTTGCTATCGTATCAATGTTTTTTTTTTTTATATATTTAGTGTTATTACTATCAATATTTTTTTGCATATCTCTTGGAGTTGAAACTAGCTTATGTCTTAGGGCTTCAGTAAGGCTCAAAGTTTCTGATGCATAAATAAATGCTTGTAGGACTATCTTGATTGAATACTTTTAACTTTAGAGAGAGTGGCATTTTACTTTTTAAAATCTCCTTTTGATTACAAATTTTTTTTAAATTATGCTTACCCTTATTTTGATTTGGGTCTTATGTCATGGGAAACACTTAATGTCTTTCCTAGGTAAATGTATTCGTTAACAGTCTTTGGAAGTTCGTGTATATCCATTATATGTTGGCTATCTACAATACCATTGAACATTATATTAGTTCAAATCAAATTCATGTTTAGTCCTACATATCTACAAACACACATATCAAATGACCAGCATCACTCGCTTGTAACCTGATTCAGATGGTTCTCCTCGGGAACTGAACCTACTTTGTGCCCTTTCGGTATGATGCCTACTGAAACCTGTATGTGCTGTCATTCCCTGTATCAGTATTTTGCCCTTGAAAGACCTTGTGATAACAGTTAAAGCTACTATGGAGAGCCTTTTCACCACCTTCAAGACATCAATCGACGTCTCCATTCCTGGTGAAAAGGACAAGTATCCAACATCAACCAAAGCTGACGTGAATTAGGTAGGTAACAGACGCCCACGTCGTGACATGCTGGGTCAGCGACAAAGCCACCCACAATCAACATATGTCATATCTTCCTCATGCCTCAACCATCGACCTCTTCAGCCACTTATTGATGTCCATCGGCCGCAGTTATGCTACTACTATCCCATATTTGGGGCTGTTTTGAAGAAATGTTTGAACAGTGGTGACTGGCCAAAAAGTTTGTAAGTAGGCCACCACTTGTGGCATTTGCCTTCCCTATCACTAATCTTTTCTTCTTACATCATGCAGGTACCGCAGTGAGGTTTTTCGTACACACTAGTGGTTGCTCTTCTCTTCTATCCACGACTCTCTTCACAATGTAGGCGTTTGAAGCATTCTCACGTCTGTCAATGGATTTGAGATCCACAGACACGTTTAGGAGACTCACACTATCATTGTGTAGCACCAAATATCATTGTAAGTTTTAGGTGGTTGTTGTCATATTAACATTTCTACCTACTGCTTGATCTTGTTCATTGGAGGTTAGTCAACCACACTCATGATTGGGGACACGTCTTCAACCCACGTACTCTGACCTCACAATCCACATCAATGCAACAACATATGCCTATGTCCACCTCCTCACGTTGTACCCAGTAATCCTCTGTCCAGAACTTTTCCAGATACCCATGGTTCATAGCAAGCCCGGTAATTAACACCATGTCAAGATGACGTTGGCTGCTGCATTTGGCGGATTCTGACACTTGTCACCATATCTTTTGGTAGACGCTAAACAAACGTTCAACGAAATGGAAGATATCAGGATTTGCCAAAACGCAGAAGCCCATGGTCGTCTCCCCCACACTGATATTTGAAACCTGTTAAAGCTTGTTTTTGCATGTTTTATACTTTTAGAGTTTTGTGGCAATGCTCTCATCTCTCTTTATAGAAGCTCGTTGTCTTGTTGAATAAATTTCTCTTTTATTAAAAAAAAAAAAAATAAATAAACAACAACGTTACAGTGTACGAGCGTGTATGAATGCGTAGTACATGGTGATTCTTCAACCCCCTTATACTTATTGAACATATTTACAC
>NC_090737.1:90060595-90063095 GCF_036898095.1 Palaemon carinicauda | reverse complement strand
GCCTGTCGATTTCAGGTATTTTGTACTTAGAATTGAAATCAACCCATCTTCACCATCGTAGCTAATTGGTAGTTTGTTACTTGGCATTCAATTCTTGTCTTTGTGAGATTTCGCCTGGGTCTGTGATCCCGAGGTTGTTAAGAGAATCCAGACATTAATATATCAAAAATATATATGGCTTATTTGAATATGAAAAACACGTAAAAATGTGCAAAATTTATCATTAATTGAATGCCAAGTAACAAACTACCAATTAGCTACGATGGTGAAGATGGGTTGATTTCAATTCTAAGTACAAAATACCTGAAATCGACAGGCATAAGTACAGTAGAATTGTCATTGACTTTTATCCTTGTTCGTGGCCAAGTGGGTTGGTCACTGTCTATATAAGCTTGCCGACCAGGGTTCGATTCCCGGCCGGAGCCAAGCTCTTGTCTTTGTGAGATTTCGCCTGGGTCTGTGATCCCGAGGTTGTTAAGAGAATCCAGACATTAATATATCAAAAATATATATGGCTTATTTGAATATGAAAAACACGTAAAAATGTGCAAAATTTATCATTAATTGAATGCCAAGTAACAAACTACCAATTAGCTACGATGGTGAAGATGGGTTGATTTCAATTCTAAGTACAAAATACCTGAAATCGACAGGCATAAGTACAGTAGAATTATCATTGACTTTTATCTTTGTTCGTGGCCAAGTGGGTTAGTCACTGTCTATATAAGCTTGCCGACCAGGGTTCGATTCCCGGCCGGAGCCAAGCTCTTGTCTTTGTGAGATTTCGCCTGGGTCTGTGATCCCGAGGTTGTTAAGAGAATCCAGACATTAATATATCAAAAATATATATGGCTTATTTGAATATGAAAAACACGTAAAAATGTGCAAAATTTATCATTAATTGAATGCCAAGTAACAAACTACCAATTAGCTACGATGGTGAAGATGGGTTGATTTCAATTCTAAGTACAAAATACCTGAAATCGACAGGCATAAGTACAGTAGAATTATCATTGACTTTTATCTTTGTTCGTGGCCAAGTGGGTTAGTCACTGTCTATATAAGCTTGCCGACCAGGGTTCGATTCCCGGCCGGAGCCAAGCTCTTGTCTTTGTGAGATTTCGCCTGGGTCTGTGATCCCGAGGTTGTTAAGAGAATCCAGACATTAATATATCAAAAATATATATGGCTTATTTGAATATGAAAAACACGTAAAAATGTGCAAAATTTATCATTAATTGAATGCCAAGTAACAAACTACCAATTAGCTACGATGGTGAAGATGGGTTGATTTCAATTCTAAGTACAAAATACCTGAAATCGACAGGCATAAGTACAGTAGAATTGTCATTGACTTTTATCTTTGTTCATGGCCAAGTGGGTTAGTCACTGTCTATATAAGCTTGCCGACCAGGGTTCGATTCCCGGCCGGAGCCAAGCTCTTGTCTTTGTGAGATTTCGCCTGGGTCTGTGATCCCGAGGTTGTTAAGAGAATCCAGACATTAATATATCAAAAATATATATGGCTTATTTGAATATGAAAAACACGTAAAAATGTGCAAAATTTATCATTAATTGAATGCCAAGTAACAAACTACCAATTAGCTACGATGGTGAAGATGGGTTGATTTCAATTCTAAGTACAAAATACCTGAAATCGACAGGCATAAGTACAGTAGAATTGTCATTGACTTTTATCTTTGTTCGTGGCCAAGTGGGTTAGTCACTGTCTATATAAGCTTGCCGACCAGGGTTCGATTCCCGGCCGGAGCCAAGCTCTTGTCTTTGTGAGATTTCACCTGGGTCTGTGATCCCGAGGTTGTTAAGAGAATCCAGACATTAATATATCAAAAATATATATGGCTTATTTGAATATGAAAAACACGTAAAAATGTGCAAAATTTATCATTAATTGAATGCCAAGTAACAAACTACCAATTAGCTACGATGGTGAAGATGGGTTGATTTCAATTCTAAGAACAAAATACCTGAAATCGACAGGCAAAAGTACAGTAGAATTGTCATTGACTTTTATCTTTGTTCGTGGCCAAGTGGGTTAGTCACTGTCTATATAAGCTTGCCGACCAGGGTTCGATTCCCGGCCGGAGCCAAGCTCTTGTCTTTGTGAGATTTCGCCTGGGTCTGTGATCCCGAGGTTGTTAAGAGAATCCAGACATTAATATATCAAAAATATATATGGCTTATTTGAATATGAAAAACACGTAAAAATGTGCAAAATTTATCATTAATTGAATGCCAAGTAACAAACTACCAATTAGCTACGATGGTGAAGATGGGTTGATTTCAATTCTAAGTACAAAATACCTGAAATCGACAGGCATAAGTACAGTAGAATTGTCATTGACTTTTATCTTTGTTCGTGGCCAAGTGGGTTAGTCACTGTCTATATAAGCTTGCCGACCAGGGTTCGATTCCCGGCCGGAGCCAAGCTCTTGTCTTTGTGAGATTTCGCCTGGGTCTGTGATCCCGAGGTTGTTAA
>NC_090737.1:90053095-90058095 GCF_036898095.1 Palaemon carinicauda | reverse complement strand
AAAATACTATTCAGGCTTAAAATTAAGATTTATGAAAGTTATCTGTCCTTTAATATCATGTGGGCTAGATTAGTTGGCCACCTCATACGAAAGAGGAAGAACTCTAGGGAAGAACAAAGCATACAACCAGCGTCAAGACTCACAGTCTACTACTTGATGACAAAGACGAATTCCATCATTTTTGGGAAAATTCCAGTTTCGCTTATAGAGGACCTACTCGGGAAGTCCAATGGTGTTTACTCCTACATAAGCCCCTTTCCAGGATGCTCTGGACATTACATGGGAGTAGCCACTATGTGACTGTCTATAACATTGTCCTGTCTTGTGCTGTAAGGCGCAATAAGAGTACATGCTCTTCTCATTCACAACCACAGCATTAATTGTGAAGAAATCGTCAAGTGTACAAAGATCACTGGAAGCAGTCCTGACAGCAGAAGACCTATGATCCTTGAAGCCCTCCTCATACAGTGGGAGAAACCCTCTCTTAACACGACAAAATAAGTGTTCTTGATCCCTTCATGCCGTAGGTGCAACATACCAAGAATGATCCCCACCCCTCAAAACATCCCAGAACAAGAAAATTCGGGTCAGCACTCAAGCATCCTGCCTGGCATGGATATCTTCTCGGCGAGAGCTTCTGGGAATCAAAGCCCATCTGTCATAGAGCAAGATGGCAACTCATCGCCTCTGAGTGATGGAGACTACAGCCTGAATTTGACTCAGGCACTCTCGGCGAGCGCCTCATCCTATGAAAATTTGCCTGCCCACCAACGTCACTACTCGCTCCACTCATGACACCGGAGGCGGGCAATTCATATTTAGAGCCTCCCTATGAGCCAATATAACCGTATATAAAGACGTTGCCAGCATAGTTTCAGCTATTCCGCTCCAGCCTGAGGAAGGAAGGTGAACCTTTCAAAACGCGTATTTGCACACTCTTTATTTCTATCTAAATTTTAAACTTTAAATCAAATACCCGATTTGTGATCTATTCTGAATTTGTCTACCCAATCAAGAAAAAAAACCTAATTGCTCAATTACTGGAGGAACGCAGGATTTCAAAAGAGATCATCAGAGCTATCAATAAGATAGAACACAAAATTAATGCTAATGAAGCAGCCATTGTTTTTTTTTTTAATGAAACAGGCCTTAAAGAGGGTCTAATACCTGAATAATAATGATAATAATCCACAGAATAATAATTGTATCAAGACACACACGCACACTCACACGCACACAAACACACACACACACACACATACACACACATATATATATATATATATATATATATATATATATATATATATATATATATATATATATATATATACATATATATATATATATGTATATATATATATTTGGGTATATATTTAAATAATTGTATATATATATATATATATATATATATATATATATATATATATATATATATATATATATATATATATATATATATATACATACACACACACATATATATATATATATACATATATATATAGATATATATATATATATATATATATATATATATGTATATATATACATATATATATATATATATATATATATATATATATATATATATATATATATATATATATATATATATATATATATATATATATATGTATATATATATATATATATATATATATATATATATATATATATATGAAAGTGTGTTATAGTTAACACAGAAAGAGTACAAGTAATAAGGAATGAAAAGGTATAGATATCAGATGCAAGTAATTAAGGTCATAGATGTAGCAGGCTTTATATACATTTGGGTAACACAAGGAAAAGGAATAAATCACCCAGATGAAGGCAAAGATGAGAAGAAAATCAGTGATAACAAGGTAAATGCCATAAACATATGAGCAGTTCCAGTAATCAAACACAGTACGGGAAGTGTAATGGAAAAGCTAAGAGCTAAGCAACAAATATAGAAAAACTAGTAAGAGAATGAACCAAGTGCTGCATCTAAGAGCAAACATTAGCAGACTCCATATACCATGCAATGAAGAAAGAGAAGGACTCATGGGCACAAAACCTTCTGCCAATAAGGAAATTACAGTAATAGAACAGTACTTAAAGACCAGTGAAGATAAATGCCAAATGAGTGCATGGGGTGGGGAGGGGGATGATAAAAGATGAAGACCCGGAACTTTATTAGGTGAGGAGAAAAAAAAGACTTGAAGAATGGTAATGAAATTTAATGCATGGATAATTCTTGAGAAGAACAAGAATTTGCCAGGAAGGAAGCATGGTAGTGGTTACAGAGGAGAGAACTGAAGAAAGTTACTAAATTAATGAAAATGGCATCAATACATCAGGCCTTAAGAACAAGGTATATATTAATGGAGTAATAGGCGATACTAACATCTCTTCAACGGGCACGAAATGTATGGCAAAAGAGAAACAGTAAACAACATTATCAGCGAATGTTCAACACTTTTTCAGGATCAATATAAGAAACGACATGATACAGGTACTAAAAGTCACCATTGTAGTCTCTGTAAAAAATACCAAATGCAATGCTGCAACAAATGGCCCGAACATCAACCTAAAACGACGGTAGTACCTTACGTTACTTTAAAAAAAAAGTAAAAAAAAAAGAAAAAAAAACCTATCTCTGGTATCTCTTTGAGCACCGTGAGACTTGAGAGTGCAAGATATTGAGAAAGGGAAACAAAAGTAAAAGTTTTAATACTTACTAAGTGAACGACAATGGGTACGGAATATACAACTAAAATCATTGCAAATAAAATGAGGAACATTTGAGACCATACCTTATTAAATATTGAATAGGAATCTTTGAAAAAAAAATAGAAACCAATGTAGACCAAGTACTACTGTCAAAGAGTCAACTACTTTTAACAGCACCTACAGCGAGGATAGTGATGGATTCCAAAGAAAGCTGGACGCACGCAAAATGGAAGAATATTTACCCCTATTCTTTGGTGAATGGTTTAAAAGAAATAAACAAAAAAATATTAGCTTTGAAATATTATAAACTATCTGAAAACATTAAAAATAGTTGTCATAAAAACAATAACGACAACGATGAACCTAATTGACTTGAAGTAAATTAAGTGCACAGAAACTGAGAAAAGAAATCCTTGACCCATTAAAATATTCTCTCTCACTTTATAGGCATAGAGTGTTTTCTATCTCTGCATGACTTTAGTGGAGTCCATCAAGTATTGAAAAAAGATTCAAAAGAAAATTAGGATTTGATAAACGAAAAACTTATTATTAAAATTGTTTTTATAGTTCATGACTAACCTTTCAGAAACTCAAATAGAACTGGAACTTGATATTCCGCTTATTAAACTATTAAAATACATTCACACAATGGAAGTGATCTTCAATCACATAATTTTGAGTTTTCTTTCCTATAACTAAAAGATAGACCCGACATTACTGACCAATCAGATATTTTCGAATCGAGTACAAATTTCAGTGTCAAAAAGTATGGGGCAGATTTATTTTTAATTTAGTTTCAGGATATAAGCTTCGAATTAGTTATATTTTTTTATCATTTAAAAAAATAAATGTAGAGAAGCAAAATATTCGTTTCAATATGATATGATGTAAGTATTAGGAATTCCGAATGTATAACTTTCCCTACTTAGATTTCTTTTGCTAAAACCTGCCTGCTGTGGAATATTTATAGTGGCAGAAGTATTGTTTCTATCAGTTTTTCATTTATCGAAAATATAAAAATTTGAGATTGCTTTCCAGACACCTTGAGAATATTATACTGATATGTTTTAAGTGTTCTTCATATTTATTATAAAGTACCCACTTTCAGGACATGCGACATATGTTACATACAAAGCGTTCCTAACTATCACATTTATTCGTTCCTTTAGAAATGCCAATCAAGATAGTTTTCAAGACGTCTTATTTCTATATTTCAAAAGTTATATTATTCACAAACTACTGATGCTACCATATCTACCTTACTAATAGCATTGCCACTTATACTCATTACCAAAATTTCAGGCAATTATACTTCTACCACTAATCCGTTTTTGTAGCTCGTGCTCCATAAAACAGAATATTGTATGAACTGTAAAGGTCCAAAGGTGAAGGAGATATACACTTGATTATTTTTCTTTTTACCAATATCGTTTCTCCAAACCGACTGAGAATAATAATTGTATATTTTTAATGATAATTACCACTTCCACTAGAGATAAAGAGATTCCCACTATCAATGGATATGTTTTCAAAGGTCACAGGCATTATGAAAGCAATGGCTTAGTAGTGGGTGGATTCATGGTTCATCTTGACATTGCTTGGCTAGTTTGTTGGGATATGATGAGAATTATTCCGTTGTGTGAGTCACTTAAGTTCGGTATTTGTCTATAAATCATGCTATGGAGTTCATCTTTAATGTTTATTTCATATAAATACCCTACAAAAAACTATTTATTAGAGACACGGAATGGTTAATATGCATGGGGACGTGCTAAAAATCCCCTGTGTCACCGTGCAAATGTTTATCACCTTTTGTTTATATGGGGGAGCAGGAAGAAATGTAGGTAACCGGGAAGAATCTAAAAGAGACTTTTACCACAGACGTGATTTTGACTCCAGAAGAAATTGAATCATATTTAGATAAAATCAGACATATACTAAACAGACACTGTATTAAAGATAGGACCTGTAGTATAAACTAATCTGGTTGGGGGAAAAATATAATTTCTTTATAAAAACGAAACCCTTCTGAATTAGTAATTAAGAAGAAACTAGACTTATTTTCTGGAATGCTGAATAGCCTTTACTTGACCATTGTAAAAGGTTTAATGCATTTTATCTCAACTTACCATACTAACAGTAAAACGGTATCTGGTGATCAATTACATTTTGTTTTCAGTTCCAAAGCCTCAGGTAAGGATAATGGCAAACCTTTTAAAGCTTATCATTCCAATTCAATTCAATTATACTTGTCCCTAAAATTCGAGATACACATTTATATCTAT
>NC_090737.1:90038095-90048095 GCF_036898095.1 Palaemon carinicauda | reverse complement strand
TGTATTATTTTCCTAAGGTTCATGACATTCAAGAGGATTTTTTTACAAAATCCTACTATTTTGATATACGTTTGCATTCCACTTGTTGATAAAAAAAAAAATCACAATGAAATTCGTGTAAATGTTTCCCACGCTTTTTTTTTTTTTTCTTCAACTCGTATTTTTTCTCATATTTTTATCAGATATTGATATTTCTTTTTCAACTTTATACTCACCATCTACCTATAATCTACGTTTGACCAAAGAATCAGGTAGATATTATGCAAACTGCGTGAAGTATAAAGCAAAAATGAACATCATGTATTACAGACAAATGCAATGTTTTTCTTAATCAACGGGACGGCAGGATGCCAGAAAATAACAGCCAATCAGCTACTAGCTTTCAAACCATTGTTTGGCTTCCGTTGCCAGCTAGGATGAAACAGACTTCAGCTGTCATCATCTTGATTAACATCTGTATTTTTTAAAAGCTATTTTTGACTATTTAAAAAAATATTTGGTATAATGAAAGATGATAATAATTAATTCATAAATGTTTCAAACAGATTACCTACTGTAGTGATTTTACATAGGTCGTTTGTCAGTGATGTTCCATGATTTTATGATTTTATGCAAATTTTGATAGTCTTACGTTAATTAGCGATTGTCTGTTTTTTTTTTTTTTTTTTTTTTTTTTTTTGGGGGGGGGGGATTCATAAGTCTTCAAAAGTTTCTTGAGGAGAATCCTTCCACCATGGAAAATAATTGATAAGTTATGAATAGGGATTTTGAAATTCTTTTCAGCCTTCAGAGTTGCGTTCAACTCTTTAACCAAAGAACCCAATCGCAGTTTTTGACGGATGTTAACCATATCGTCGGGAGAAATTTACCCAGTTCTGGGAAAAAAAAATGCTTAATCACCTAATAAGTTTATTACAAAATAAACATTGAAAGAGTAACTCTCAAACTTTAGAATGATGATACATGAATATAATTTGTACCTTATTTTAACCCTGCACGCAGGGTGGATAATTTTACCTTCTTTTTTTGGTAAAATGGAAAAAAAAAATACATGCTTGATTCCAAATCAGTTTTATTACAAAATAATCATTAGAAGATTAGCTCTGAAACTTTAGATTGATGATATGTAAACTTAATTTGTACTTTAGTTTAACCCTGTACGCACGGTAGAAATCTCCCTATATTACAAGCTTTCCCCCTCTGGGGAAAATTCCAGGCAGAAAACAGAACCGCTCACTAACCCGTCAAATTTTCTCAGTAGGAACTGATTGTATGGGGAAGGAGAACAGGCTAATATGTCTCCGAGTAGGAAAGTCAAGTGAGTTACCCACATGCGCGCAGGAGAAAATCTCCCTGTAATGCAGTCATAAGGTTAATGGCACTTTTATAACTTATGAAGATACGATAAAATTTATTAAAAAAATCTAGGTAATTTTGTAAAATTTTCAATCATGTCAATATCTTGAAAAGAACAGCACTTAGGTGGTGTAAAATTGTATTCAGCATATAATCCTTGTGAACTACTTGCTCAGTTTAGCTGAATTGATTGATTGATTATGAGATACTATTTTGGCATTGTTACGGTATGGCTGTAACCCCTCTATGCCCGTAAATGTTTTATTGCTTGTTATGAGTACTTGAATTTGATAATGTGTTTATTTTCTTTTAAATATAAGTACCAAACACTTGAATGACTTTAACCATCCTTTTATTTCTTTTATAATGGTCTAAAAAGAATTTTCATAGATTTTAGGAAGCTTAAAGAAAAGTTTTACCAAAGCAAATCTACAAGGTCTTTTATATATAAAATAACGTAAAACATATAGATTGGCATTACAAATATCTTTAAGGAAATAACATTAACTAGATTAATCATCACATTAGCCGTTCAACAGTGCTTGATTAATATTTTGATTTTATGAACAATGTATTCGATGTTTGTGTTGATCTATTGAACTAAATTTTTTTAGATAGTGTTGTTATATCCATTTATTTGGCCGTCATATATAAGATTAAAATAGCAAGAGATTACGTATCCACAATGCATTTACGCAATGGACTATTTCAGTATTTTTTGTTTAAAAACATTATTGTTTCTCTGGTGTAATAAATCTATTGAAAAACTGGCAATGTTCTCAAACCGAAGGTTACAGAGCATGTATAACATATTCATTTTGAGGCATGGATACATATTTTTTTTTTTTTCTGCTGAAGGGTATTTGAATAAACCAAATATCAATCACAGATTTTTTTTTTACTAATTTCAGTTAGGGTTTAAAAGACAAGATACCTTCGTAATTCATCCTCAAGAATACAAAACCCTCTCTATACAAGCCTCTCTATACAAGCATAAAGTCTGATTTAAGTACCTTCCACTCAATTTGGCTACGATATTACACCCTTTTATGACAGACTACACAGTTTTAAATAAACGGTATTATGACCTAATTCAATGCGACTGCATTTTTGCAATTTCATTAGCTTCACTTTTGATTTTCACGATCGCGTGCGGAAGCTGAATTGAGGTTCAGAGATCTTGCAATTACAGGGACTTTCAATTCTTTTTTAATCATCCGGAAACATATTTATGTTTAAATGAATTCCCAATGGATTTGAAATATTCGAGATATCTAAATTCTCTCATTTCAGCGTTGGAGAATTTTCCATGAATATAAGTTGGAGTAGCAAAATTTCCTTTAGACAGAGTATGTATATTCTATTAATTATCAAAATAAAACTGGTATTCGTCTTTTAAAATGTAAATATCCAATATTATAATTATCAACAAATGAGGTTCCTTTTTTGATATGTAATTCGTTATAATTATGCCAGATGACATCGATTACGGCAACATAGAAATATAAACAATGGGTTTTGAAGGAATTTTGAGCATTTTTGTTATAGGACTGATAGCTATTTGATATTAAAACTACGTTTATTGTTTAATTTCTCATTTTTATTTAAATGCAACTGCTACAAATTTTTGAATTTTTACACGGGTAAAAAAAAATCTGGAATCAAGCCGATAAATGTTTTTTTAGAACTGATTATAAAAAAAACCCTGATGACCTACTTTCCACAGGGTTTTATAATACTATTCCAGTATTAAATATAAAAAGAAATAGCATCTTACTCTCATTATTTAGTGAATAGTTTGTTTATTAAATCTTTTCTTATCATTTATGTCTATCATTGATTTCCCTTAGTTTATGCTTAATATGAATTTAAATAATTAAATATTTATTAACAAGTTTCAATTTGAAGACTTATTTTTGCAATTAAAAGAATAAATGGCTTTGCTTTACTCATCATTCATGTTACATGTGGATGATGTAACATCAAATAAGAGGAAAACAATACTTCACTCTCTTAATGTAATAGATATAGTAACCGGATTTAAAATTTTTTTGATAATTATGTCTATCACTGAAGCCACAAAAATATATTTATACATATTTTCATTACCAGATTTTATATTTCCTTTACAGTTTTATTATTATTATTATTATTATTATTATTATTATTATTATTATTATTATTATTATTATTATTATTATTATTATTATTATTATTATTATTATTATTAAATATCGGGATTTTTTTTTAATAGCAAGATTTAATGTCAAGAATTAGTAATTGCTTTGTTGTACGAATATAACAGTACTTGCTTCACATTGTTTCAATCTATGATCTTATTTACTTATACAAATTGACATTAATTATCTTGCAATTAATCCAAAGGGAATGCTTCGCTTTTCAATATTAGACTGAAATTAATAGAAATAGAAATACTCATATTCAAATTAGATATAACTGTTTTCATAAGTTAATATGCATCCGGAAAATTTTAGAAATAATTCACCACTGGGACATTTTAGAAGATTTATTAAAAAGTAAATACTTTTTGACTGAAGTTCTAACAGAATCAAACGTAAGATCATTTAATTGATCTGCTCACTATGATCTAACATCAATCCTCATAGTTAGACGAACAGCAAGGTGAACACAAGGATTGATTGATCTCACTTGACTTTGATCACACAGAGAGGTCTTTAGCTAAAAGTCAAACAGTTCATGCATATTCATATGTATGTATCGATAAATGTGATCATCATCGAAGTAATGTGAATAAAATGAACCTGGTAATATGGAGTGAATACTGCTGGTAAGTTTAAAAGTTGGAGAAGTCTATGAGCGTATACATGTACTTTCAATTGACTATAAATTATGATGAAAATTTAAGGAAAATATGTCACAGCTTGGGAAGCACGAAGAGTAGTGCAAAAGATGGGTAAGAGTCATGAGTTGTATGTGGAAGCAAAGATGCGACTATAAGAAGAGACAGGCGGACCAATCATAGGAGTATCATATGGAGGTACAATAGGAATGGAAAAAAAAATGATATTGTTAATAAGAACTACTTTGATAATGAATATGGTGTTGTGATAAGTGATTGTAGGAAATTAGATGGTACAAAGAGGAGTTGATAAAAACAATTGTTATCATAAGTGAAACGTAGATCGGAGTGTTTTGAGGTGGCCTGGTTATGTGGAGGGAAGTGGTGACGATAAGTTATTAAAAGATGCTTGGCAGCAGGTTTAGAGAAAGGCCTTCAAAGAGTTTTGTGTTTGTTTTATGGGACCATATATCCAGGAAGTTCACAATTGTATAAGATAGGATGAAATATGCTACGTTTGTAAGTTGTTTTACGGTGCTGCTGATGATTCTGTATAGATAATACATGTGAAGAAACTAACACTTGAGTAATTTTATTTCTTTGGGAGTTAATACGATAGTTGGCGGTGACTTACTCGTATGTTGTTACTCGTTGTTGATTCTTTCGGGGTCAGTACTTCCAAACACTAAAGGCTTCTAATACTTTTGTTTTGAAATTCTAATATATCAATAATACATTTCATATCACTTGGAATTTTGAGAATACGTGAGTTTTCAATAGTATTATAGCCTTAATAAGCAGTTCCACGAATAATAGATCAACCTATGAATATCAGCCTTGAATTGATATTGAAATTTTAATTTGCTTGCAAGATGTATTGAAAACAATAATGTACCAACCGTGTTTCACACAATTGTACATAATTCCTTTTGTATATATTATGCTTGTATCTTCGCTCCTCCCTCGCACTAAAACGAACATGAAAATTCCTGTCTGGTTTTTCCTATGTGATATTGTCTGTCTTGTGAACTTGTCATGTCCTGTTGCCTTGAGGTTTTGTATATAAGGAGAATGTTCCACAACAATATGACTCAGTCGTTTCCAATCTGCCTTTGAGTTCATACCCTTACTCGGCGCTGTCACATTGGTGACCCCGGAAGTCGACTCGCTCCCACTGCCTTCCACCCCCACCTCCCTCGCCCCTCCATCGTTGTTACTATGACGGAGGCTGACTCTACTCCGGCTGTTGGCACTGCAGCAGCCCCATTGAAACTTTCACCATTCGCCAGCGGAGAAGCGTTCGCTTGGTTTCAACGCGCTGAAGTCCACTTTCGTATCAGGGGCGTGACTCGCTCAACCACCAAAGCGGATTATGTTCTCGCGGCGATACCCGAGGACACCTTCCCAGAAATATCCGACTGGCTTTGTGAACAAGGAGACACCCTAATAGCGTATGACGCCCTCAAATCATACCTTCTGCAGCAGTACTCGCCGTCGCCAGCCGCCCGTATAGCAAAGCTTTTTCAGCTCTCGCAACAACCGTTGGGGGACCAAAGGGCTTTGCTTGCCCTCAGGGAAATGACCAGTATCGCTCGCCTTCAACCTGCCGCAGACGGCTCTCCTCGTGAGGTGAACCTACTCCGTGCCCTTTGGATACGCCGTTTACCTGAACCTGTGCGCGCTGCCATACCCGATGTCGATAGTTTACCCATAAAGGACTTGATGACCAAAGCCGACGCCCTTATGGACAGCCACTTCAAGACCTCTATCAACGCCTCCACCCCTGACGACGAGGATGCCTATTCAACGTCAACCGAAGCTGACATGAATGCCGTAAGACATACACGCCTACCCCGTGACGTGCCGAAGCGGCGACAGAGCCGCCCACCACCCACCAATCGCTCGCGCCCCAACGAACGACTTCTACAGCCACTTACTACCTCCCATCCGCCGCAGTTTTGCTACTACCACTTCAGATTCGGGGCAACTGCGAAGAAATGTGCCAAAGATTGTCAGTGGCCAAAAAACGTGTAAGTAGGCCATCACTTGTGGCGGTGGCCTCCCATGTTTCTAATCTTTTCTTTTTACAGGATGCAGGAACGGGCGTGCGATTTTTGGTACACACGGGTGCTTGTCGTTCTCTATTGCCAAGGAAACTCTTCAAGGCACAACGTAGTCTGTCTACATCTGCCGACGTCCGCTTGGTAGCTGCCAACGGATCTGCGATACCCACCTACGGTTACGAGAGCCTCACATTCTCGTTCGGAGACGGTAAATTCAATTGGAAGTTTCTCGTTGCTGACGTCACAATGCCAATCCTCGGTGCGGATTTCCTCTCTCATTTCCACCTTCTGGTCGATGTCGCCCACCGACGATTGGTCAACGTAGACTCGTACTTGTCGACACCTCTTCAACCCGCCCCCTCTAACCTCGCTCTCCACATCAGCGCACCCACGGATGCCTACGCCCACCTCCTCACGTCGTACCCGGAAGTTTTCCGTCCAGAACTTCGCCAAACGCCCACGGTTCCTGCCAAGCACGGTATTTATCACCATATCAAGACGACGGGACCCCCAGTCTTCGCAAAATTCAGACGTCTGGCACCGGAACGATTGGCAGCCGCCAAACAGACGTTCGCCGAAATGGAGAAAATGGGCCTTTGCCAAAAGGCCTCCAGCCCATGGTCGTCACCCTTACACATCGTTCTGAAGAAAGACGGCTCCCTCCGTCCGTGCGGGGATTACAGGCGCCTGAACATGCAAACAGAACCGGATCACTACCCCCTCCCAAACATTGCCGATGTAACCTCCTACCTGCACAAAGCGAAGGTTTTCTCTACGCTCGACCTCCTGAAGGGGTATTATCAGGTGCCTATGAACCCAGAAGACATCCCCAAGACCGCCATCACCACTCCGTTTGGCACATACACCTTCAATTACTCTTGTTTTGGCCTTCGTAATGCTGGGGCAACGTTTCAACGTCTCATGGATGGCATCTTAGGGGACCTCCCTTTCTGTGTATGTTATGTGGACGACATACTTGTGTTCTCCTCCTCAAAAGAGAAACACCTCCGTCACCTGCGCATCGTGCTCGACCGCCTGCAACAAAACGGCCTTGTAGTCCGGTACGACAAGTGTACCTTTGGCGCCAACGAAGTGTCGTTCTTAGGGCACCGTATCACTCCTGAAGGAGTCCATCCCCTCCCTGAGAAGGTAGCAGCCGTTCAGAATTTCCCCACGCCCTCGACCGTCAAAGCTCTGCAGGAATTCTTGGGCATGATCAACTATTATCACCGTTTTCTGCCAGCCATTGCCGCCACTCTTGCTCCCCTCTACGCCTCCCTCAAGGGCAAGCCAAAGGACTTGAAGTGGGGTCCCCTTCAAGAAGCAGCCTTCTGCAATGCAAAGAAGGCCCTATCAACTGCTGCGGCTCTCACTTTTCCTATCCCACACGCCCCTCTGCTTCTCTCCACCGATGCCAGCGACGTCGCTATTGGTGCAGTACTCGAGCAGGTGGTCAAAGGCTCGCCCCGCCCATTGGCCTTCTTCAGCAGAAAACTGTCCAAGGCAGAATCGGGTTATTCTACCTTCGATCGAGAATTGCTGGCGGTGCACTTGGCTGTCCGTCACTTTCGCCATTTCTTAGAAGGTACGCCCTTCGTCATTCGCACAGACCACATGCCTCTGGTGCACGCCTTCACTCGACAGTCTGACGCCTGGTCCGCCAGTCAACGCCAACATCTCTCCGCCGTGGCTGAATACAATTGCACCCTCCAATACGTCCCTGGGAAAATGAATCCAGTTGCCGATGCCCTGTCAAGAAACACGTTGGCTGCCGTTCAACTGGGATTGGATTACAACGCCCTGGCTGAAGCCCAACGACAGGATCCAGAGTATCAAGCTTGTAGGACATCCTGCACGTCCCTCCGTTGGGAGGATTTTCCCCTCGAAGACTCCAACACCACCCTCCTCTGTGACGTCAGTACTGGTAGACCGCGACCTTCGATTCCTGCTCCCATGCGCCGACAGGTGTTTGATTTCATCCACGGCCTTTCACATCCCTCGTGCCGTTCTACTGCACAGCTGCTGAAGGCAAAGTTCATTTGGCACGGCATTTCTAAGGATGCTAAGGATTGGGTCCGTGCCTGTACTTCTTGCCAAACTTCCAAAGTACATCGACACACGGATTCAGGAGTGGGCACCTTTCCTCAACCTCAGCGTCGTTTCGCACACATTCACGTCGACGTTGTAGGCCCCCTACCCACATCACAAGGACATCGTTACCTGTTTTACCGTCATCGACCGCTCCAATCGTTGGCCTGAAGCCATTCCCATGGAAACTGCAACGTCCGCCTCATGTACATCTGCCTTACTCTCTGGATGGATTTCAAGATTCGGTATCCCTGAGCATATTACTTCTGACAGGGGAACCACTTTCACCTCTCAATTATGGACGTCATTAGCGAATCTCCTGGGCATCACCCTACATCAGACAACGGCCTACAACCCTGCTGCCAATGGAATGGTTGAACGTTTTCATCGCACCCTCAAAGCAGCTTTGATGTCCCGCTGCAAGGATTGCAACTGGTTTACTCAGCTTCCCTGGGTCCTCCTTGGACTAAGGACCACTCCTAAAGACGCCCTCGACGTCTCGGCAGCCGAAATGGTGACGGGCGACCCGTTGGTCGTCCCTGCCGAGTTTTTTCCTTCTACAACCTCCTCCGACGATCTCCAGCGCATACGTCACGTCGTGGGAAAATTTACTCTGTGCCGACAGACTTACAAGCCCCCAGCGAGGCATCACATACCAACGGACTTGCACTCTGCAAACGCACGTCTTTCTGCACAACGACACCAGCAAGCCACCACTAACGCCCCCTTACACGGGCCCTTTCCTTGTGATCCGACGCAGTCCGAAAGCATTCCTCCTAAACATTCGGGGTAAAGAAGACTGGGTCTCCATTGATCCTCTAAAACCTGCTTATCTTCTGCCAGATGACCCGCCTACAGTTCGCCTCTCTAGATCAGGGCGCCCTATTTAACATGTACAGTATGTCATTTTTAGGGGGGGAGCCATGTACCAACTGTGTTTCACACAATTGTACATAATTCCTTTTGTATATATTATGCTTGTATCTTCGCTCCTCCCTCGCACTAAAACGAACATGAAAATTCCTGTCTGGTTTTTCCTATGTGATATTGTCTGTCTTGTGAACTTATCATGTCCTGTTGCCTTGAGGTTTTGTATATAAGGAGAATGTTCCACAACAATATAACTCAGTCGTTTCCAATCTGCCTTTGAGTTCATACCCTTACTCGGCGCTGTCACAATAACTTATATAGTATTCGCTTTATTACCCTCATTAGTGTGGAATAATTTGAAAATTTAACTAGCATACTTCTTTAGTAATCACTGACGGAAATTTTATTAGAATTAAAATCTCTCAGGTAGGATTTTGATTTGAAATTCTATATCATTGTTGCTGAAACAACTTGATTCTTTATTATCATATACTTTCCCAAAAACAAATATCATCATAGATATGGAAAAGAAAAAGTATGTTTATAATATCAAACACTCGACAGGTTACATATTAAGTATAAAATAAATTACTCTCCAACTGGATCACAGACCTAGTGGGTTATAGTTCTATAATAATTATTTCGGCAGACTAGAGATTCAAGCCTTGGAGCGGATTAGGAACCTAAGTAAACAATAAGACGAAAGCATTCTTCCAGAAAGAGTGTTAAGAGTTAAATCAAACTCTACAATATTTAATTTTGGCAACTCCAGGATATAGCCTCAGAATCGAAATCAACTCAT
>NC_090737.1:90023805-90028805 GCF_036898095.1 Palaemon carinicauda | reverse complement strand
CCTACTCCAAATTATTTGAGTTTGAGAACCAGGGCCTCATGATTAACACGGCCAAAGGCAGCACTTAAATCCAGGTCAATCAAATGATCTTCATAAACACAATCAAGTTATTTCTGCACAGCGTTGGAGATTGTTATAAGGGCATCACATGCCATAGCCTTTACAAAATCCAAATGTCAAACTAAGGAATATATGATTATTTTCGGTAAAGCTATTTAGACATTCTGCCAAAAGACGTTCAGAAACTTTAGATAATGGAAATTGGGCGTTAATCAGCTGGGTTTCAGCTATTACAAACCCATTTCATACTGCTGTAACAGTACCAATTCTCCAACAGGTACTCAAAAACTTCTTGGTAACTTGCACAAAATAACAAATAACTTTAGAGTTAAGAACTTAGCAGTCTTCATGTAAAATAAATGAAAATGTCATCAGGGTGTACACTTCTATAACCGTCAAAGGGTATCAAGAGAGCGTCAATTTCACAAGACCAAAAAGGTGAACTAGTTAATTTAGCATCATGAAAAAGGAATGAGGAATTTCATATCTCTCATTATTCTGCTTACTATCAAACACACCAGCCAACGGTTGGTGACAGAGCCATCTGATTTCAGTAAAGGATGAAGTGTTGCATCTACACCAAAAAGTGTCACTTTAAAGGATAGCCTACTACTTATGTTTCTGAGTTGTACCAGGATAGGTTTCTTTGATGGTTAAATTGCATTTGTTTTTAGGTGAAGCATTGAATATCTGAGCAAAAGCTAGAAGCTTAGTATAGTTATTCCAAGTCAAATCTGATCTGTTACCCTTCAAAAGATGATAGGCCTCCCATTTCTCCAGATAACCACGTCTCTAATCATCATTTAACCAAGTGTGGTCTTTCACTCTGTACCTTAGCACACACGAAAGGATACGCCTATATATTATTTTTACTGGATTCATATTCAAAGGAACTACCAGATCAACATTATTTTACAATTATGATCAATTCAAGCCCAAAAGATAACTAAAAAATAATACTATTCCTGTTTGTTTCGAGATTTTATATAAATCTTACATGAGTATGACACATCTAGGTCAGTCTTTACTTATAATGAAATTAAAGAAAGAGCAGATGTCCTAACTGGAAAACCAACCTTACTTATAGTAACGTCAGGCGAGTAATTGTATACGAGTTCCGAGCAGTTACCAGATCTTTGAGTATCCTCAATTGTGATTTTCTCACAGCTGATTCAGACACAAAGTCCATAGCTCAATAAACAATAGTAAAAAAAAAGAAAAAAAGACAGAATAGGGGCCGAGTGTACCCACAAGCTAGAGTACTCTAACCCAAGATAGTGGTATACTATAGCACAGAGACTATGGCACTAACCAAGACTATAGAACAGGGATTTTATTTCGGAGTGTCCCTCTTTTACAAAAGTTGCTTTACCAAAGCTTAAGGAGTCTGAACAATTATAGTGCAGTAGTCGTCCTCTTGAGTGAAGAATAGTTTGGTAATTTCAGCATTGTAAAATGTATGGAGGCATACAAGAGACTGCGTAAAGAGTAGACCAGACTATTCTGTATATTTGTAGGGAAAGGAAAAAAGAAGCCGTAATCAGAGATATTGGACCAATATAGTAGTACCGTTTACTAAAGGAAAAGACCAAATAACTCTCTAGTGATAGTATATTAACGGATTGCTGGTGCCCTGGCTAAAATACTATCTACCATAATTACCGGACATTACTATACTATTATAATATATTGTACCAACCGTGTTTCACACAATTGTACATAATTCCTTTTGTATATATTATGGTTGTATCTTCGCTCTTCCCTCGCACTAAAACGAACATGAAAATTCAAGTCTGGTTTTTCCTCTTGTGATATTGTCTGTCTTGTGAACTTGTCATGTCCTGTTGCCTTGAGGTTTTGTATATAAGGAGAGTGTTCCACAACAATATAACTCAGTCGTTTCCAATCTGCCTTTGATTTCACAACTCCTCTCTCGGCCGTCACATTGGTGACCCCAGAAGTCGACTCGCTTCCACCGCCTTCCACCCCCACCCCCTCGCCCCTCCATCGTTGGTACTATGACGGACTCTATGGCAGTTGGCGCTACGGCCACTCCATTCAAACTTTCATCGTTTGCCAGCGGAGAGGCGTTTGCTTGGTTTCAGCGCGCAGAAGTCCAGTTTCGTATCAGGGGCGTGACTCGCTCAACCATCAAAGCGGATTATGTTCTCGCGGCGATACCCGAGGACACCTTCCCAGAAATATCCAGCTGGCTTTGTGAACAAGGAGACACCCCAATAGCGTATGACGACCTCAAATCATACCTTCTGCAGCAGTACTCGCCGTCGCCAGCCGCCCGTATAGCAAAGCTTTTTCAGCTCTCGCAACAACCGTTGGGGGACCAAAGGGCTTCGCTTGCCCTCAGGGAAATGACCAGTATCGCTCGCCTTCAACCTGCCGCAGACAGCTCTCCTCGTGAGGTGAACCTACTCCGTGCCCTTTGGATACGCCGTTTACCTGAACCTGTGCGCGCTGCCATACCCGATGTCGATAGTTTACCCATAAAGGACTTGATGACCAAAGCCGACGCCTTTATGGACAGCCACTTCGAGACCTCCATCAACGCCTCCACCCCTGACGAAGAGGATGCCTATTCAACGTCAACACAAGCTGACATGAATGCCGTAAGACATACACGCCTACCCCGTGACGTGCCGAAGCGGCGACAAAGCCGCCCACCACCCACCAATCGCTCGCGCCCCAACGAACGACTTCTACAGCCACTTACTACCTCCCATCCACCGCAGTTTTGCTACTACCACTTCAGATTCGGGGCAACCGCGAAGAAATGTGCCAAAGATTGTCAGTGGCCAAAAAACGTGTAAGTAGGCCATCGCTTGTGGCGGTGGCCTCCCATGTTTCTAATCTTTTCTTTTTACAGGATGCAGGAACGGGCGTGCGATTTTTGGTAGACACGGGTGCTTGTCGTTCTCTTTTGCCAAGGAAACTCTTCATGGCACAACGTAGTCTGTCTACATCTACCGACGTCCGCTTGGTAGCTGCCAACGGATCTGCGATACCCACCTACGGTTACGAGAGCCTCACATTATCGTTCGGAAACGGTAAATTCAATTGGAAGTTTCTCGTTGCTGACGTCACAATGCCAATCCTCGGTGCGGATTTCCTCTCTCATTTCCACCTTCTGGTCGATGTCGCCCACCGACGATTGGTCAACGCAGACTCGTACTTGTCGACACCTCTTCAACCCGCCCCCTCTAACCTCGCTCTCCACATCAGCGCACCCACGGATGCCTACGCCCACCTCCTCACGTCGTACCCGGAAGTTTTCCGTCCAGAACTTCGCCAAACGCCCACGGTTCCTGCTAAGCACGGTATTTATCACCATATCAAGACGACGGGACCCCCAGTCTTCGCAAAATTCAGACGTCTGGCACCGGAACGATTGGCAGCCGCCAAACAGACGTTCGCCGAAATGGAGAAAATGGGCCTTTGCCAAAAGGCCTCCAGCCCATGGTCGTCACCCTTACACATCGTTCTGAAGAAAGACGGCTCCCTCCGCCCTTGCGGGGATTACAGGCGCCTGAACATGCAAACAGAACCGGATCACTACCCCCTCCCAAACATTGCCGATGTAACCTCCTACCTGCACAAAGCAAAGGTTTTCTCTACGCTCGACCTCCTGAAGGGGTATTATCAGGTGCCTATGAACCCAGAAGACATACCCAAGACCGCCATCACCACTCCATTTGGCACATACACCTTCAATTACTCCTGTTTTGGCCTTCGTAATGCTGGGGCAACGTTTCAACGTCTCATGGATGGCATCTTAGGGGACCTCCCTTTCTGTGTATGTTATGTGGACGACATACTTGTGTTCTCCTCCTCAAAAGAGGAACACCTCCGTCACCTGCGCATCGTGCTCGACCGCCTGCAACAAAACGGCCTTGTAGTCCGGTACGACAAGTGTACCTTTGGCGCCAACGAAGTGGCGTTCTTAGGGCACCGTATCACCCCTGAAGGAGTCCATCCCCTCCCTGAGAAGGTAGCAGCCGTTCAGAATTTCCCCACGCCCTCGACCGTCAAAGCTCTGCAGGAATTCTTGGGCATGATCAACTATTATCACCGCTTTCTGCCAGCCATTGCCGCCACTCTTGCTCCCCTCTACGCCTCCCTCAAGGGCAAGCCAAAGGACTTGAAGTGGGGTCCCCTTCAAGAAGCAGCCTTCTGCAATGCAAAGAAGGCCCTATTAACTGCTGCGGCTCTCACTTTTCCTATCCCACACGCCCCTCTCCTTCTCTCCACCGATGCCAGCGACGTCGCTATTGGTGCAGTACTCGAGCAGGTGGTCAAAGGCTCGCCCCGCCCATAGGCCTTCTTCAGCAGAAAACTGTCCAAGGCAGAATCGTGTTATTCTACCTTCGATCGAGAATTGCTGGCGGTGCACCTGGCTGTCCGTCACTTTCGCCATTTCTTAGAAGGTACGCCCTTCGTCATTCGCACAGACCACATGCCTCTGGTGCACGCCTTCACTCGACAGTCTGACGCCTGGTCCGCCCGTCAACGCCGACATCTCTCCGCCGTGGCTGAATACAATTGCACCCTCCAATACGTCCCTGGGAAAATGAATCGCGTTGCCGATGCCCTGTCAAGAAACACGTTGGCTGCCGTTCAACTGGGATTGGATTACAACGCCTTGGCTGAAGCCCAACGACAGGATCCAGAGTATCAAGCTTGTAGGACATCCTGCACGTCCCTTCGTTGGGAGGATTTTCCCCTCGAAAACTCCAACACCACCCTCCTCTGTGACGTCAGTACTGGTAGACCGCGACCTTGGATTCCTGCTCTCATGCGCCGATAGGAGTTTGATTTCATCCACGGCCTTTCACATCCCTCGTGCCGTTCTACTGCACAGCTGCTGAAGGCAAAGTTCATTTGGCACGGCATTTCTAAGGATGCTAAGGATTGGGTCCGTGCCTGTA
>NC_090737.1:90013805-90018805 GCF_036898095.1 Palaemon carinicauda | reverse complement strand
GAAATAGAATTTGCTGAAATATCTAAAACAATAATGAAACTAAAAATCAAAGATGTTCCAGCGCACAATCAGACAAATATTGAGGAGACCCGAAAGAGAGGAAGAGGATTCAAACTGGATAATAGAAGACTTCGAACACGACGGCAACAGATGAAAGTGGCGATATTATCAACAGTAGAGAATGAATAATAGATCCCTGAGGAATTCTTTACAATACGTTACGGTAGTGATATATAATATAACTTTGCCAATAGAAATAATGAAACACCTGAGTCGGTACCAACTATAACAGAAGGAAAAGTAACAAAAGCATGAGATGGCTTGAAATGAGACAAAGCAGAACTCACTGAACTTCACTTAAAATGACTGCATGAATTCCCTTCACCTACAGCTTGGAAAAACTTCCTCATTATACCAATTCACAAACAGGGAGACACAAGAGATAGGAAGAATTAGCGCCCAATAAGTTTCCTCTCCGCAATAAATATAATATTTACGAATATCACATTAGGCAGAATAAGACGAAAACTAGACTCTAATCAGCCTAGAGAGTAAGCAGGCTTTAGAAGTGGACATTCAGCAAATGACTATATCAATGCAATTACCCAGGTGATGGGAAAAATCAACAGAGTAAGACAAACAACTATGTAGGGTATTTATATAATATGAAAAAGCTTCTGATTCTACCAAAACTTTAGCTGTAATGAGAGGCCTTCACATACAAGGAATAGAAGAATCTTATGCTCGAACACTTGAATATATTCGGACAGGAATTACAGTAATCGTAAAATTACATAAAGATAGTGAGAAAATTCTGATTGAGGAAGGAGTTAGAGAGAGAGAGACATCATGTCTCTTAGATTATTCCCTGCATCCTTAGAATTTAGATTTGAAAAATGTAGGAATCAACACTAATGGGGAATACCCTAACAACTTGGGATTTGGCGATGACATAATTGTATTTAGTGAATAATGGGGGGAATTACTAAAGATGATGGAAGGTTTGAATAAGAAAGCAGTAATATAGGACTGCAAATTCATATGAGTAAAAGTAAGATAATATTCAATGAAAAAGGAGAGAGACAATAAATAAGAGTTATGGATGAAACTTTAGATATTGTTACTAAATTTACGTACATAGAACAGACAGTAAGTGTTTCCCTCGGACACGGGGCCGAAGTTAAAAGGAGGATAAGCAGGTTATGGAGAGGATTTGCTAAACGAAACAAAGTTATTGAATGTAAAATGGCCCTTTTTCTAAAAAGAAAAATATTCAATGATATGGTCCTACTAATACTAACTCATGCATCTGAATCTTGGAGCCTTACTAAAGCCTTAGAATATAAACTAGTCAGAAATCAAAAAGCTAGAGAAAGAATAATGACTGGAATAGTACTAAGCGACAGAAAAAGAGCAACGTGGATACGAGAGCAAACTAAATTAGAGAATATTCTAACAATATGTAAGAGAAAGAAATTGACATAAGCAGGGCATATAGCTAGAATGACAGACAATAGAAGGACAGTAAGAATAACAGAATGGTTCCCAAGTAAAAAAAGCAGTGGAAGGAAGGGAGAGAAGACGTTGGAATGACGAATTAAGAAAGTGTGCGACCGTAGACTGGCACAGAAAAACCAAAAACCACCGTAAGTGGAAGGACATGTTTGAGGCCTTCATTTTGCAGTTTACTAGTAACGACTGATGATCCAACAAATGCACGATGATGAGAATTTTATGGTACTTTATGATTACAGATAAATTACATAATATTGCATCCTCCTTTTATAATTCTATACCCTCATCTTGCTAATATTATTATCTTTATTGTTATTTATCTTCTTAACAATAATTATTCATGAAATATGAGTTGCTTTATTTCGTATTGTAGGTAATAATTGTAATGGGGAGTTAATAGAATATCGCTGAGATATATTACACTTTCAAAACTATTGGGAAGCTAACTAACTAAACATGATGGTGCTATATTGCACCGCAAGAACTTTTGTCAAATCCTAAAAAGAATGCACAGCACTCATAACACTGTCAAACACCTACAGTAAACCTTAGAATATACTCATACTATCGCTAAATGAAAATAAAAAAAAAAAAGAATAATAATCTGAATTATAAAGATCCCACAAGACCATTCATAGATATTAATCAACAGTAGTGCCCTTTCTTATTATGATTTGAGTAAATTTAATTTGTTCACTGCTAAATAAATGTTATGTTATATATACACAAACAAGGAGCAAAGGAACAAAACACTCTTCTGAATAATTAGCCGAACTTTGATTTCTTAATTTTCTCTGAATCACAGAAAATTCTTATCATGCTACATTAAAATTAAATAAATCAAGTATATTTTCCTTACTCTGTTTTTAACAGAGATAAACCTTATTTTCTAATGTAAGAAAATGAAGATGGGTATTTCAAAACAAATAGAGAATAGAATTTCATTTCAACAAACACTAGGCAGGATGAGTACCTTTCATTTTATATAGAAAACAATGCAAACCACTGGTTTGGTGTGTCGTATTTAATTATTATTATTGTTATTATTATTACTAGCCAAGCTAAAACCTTAGTTGGAAAAGCAAGATGCTATAAGCCCAAGGGCTCCAATAAGGAAAAATAACCCAGTGAGGAAAGGAAATAAGGAAATAAATAAATGATGAGAACAAATTAACAATAAATCCTTCTAAAAAACAGTAGCAACGTCAAAATACATATGTCATATATAAACTACTAACAACATCAAAAACAGATATGTCATATATAAACTATGAATAGACTCATGTCAGCCTGGTCAACATAAAAACATTTGCTCCAACTTGAACTTTTGAAGTTCTACTGATTCAACTACCCGATTAGGAAGATCATTCCACAACTTGGTAACAGCTGGAATAAAGCTTCTAGAATACTGTGTAGTATTGAGCCTCATGATGGAGAAGGCATGGCTATTAGAATTAACTGCCTGCTTAGTATTACGAACAAGATAGAACTGTCCAAGGTGATCTAAATGTAAAGGATGGTCAGAAATATGAGAAATCGTATGCAACATGCATAATGAACTAATTGAACGACGGTGCCAAAGATTAATATCTAGATCAGGAATAAGAAATTTAATAGACCGTAAGTTTCTGTCCAACAAATTAAGATGAGAATCAGCAGATGAAGACCAGACAGGAGAACAATACTCAAAACAAGGTAGAATGAAAGAATTAAAACACTTCAGAATAGGTTGATCACCGAAAATCTTAAAACACTTTCTCAATAAGCCCATATTTTTTGCAATTGAAAAAGACACAGACCTAATATGTTTCTCAAAAGTAAATTTGCCGTGGATAATTTTAAAATAGTCATGATTATGTAAATAAAAGCAAATGAAACTGAATTAAATAAAATCACATAATTATTGTAAGTCAGGTAAGTTGTGAGCATATTCCTTTTTATCCCGTCATCAAAATAAATAGACATTTCTTACGGGCCACCTTTTTAAAAGCTAGATACCCACCGCTTTATTCGTATAATCTCCAGATCCTCCTTTTTTTTTTTATACTGATTTTGAGTAAAATCGGAGTTTCTACTGAAAAAATGCACTTGACCCAAATGAATATCACAATTTCACCAATGAGAAAACATTTCTTCCCGGTATGATATCCAATACTTTATTCCATCATGCTATTCCCTTTAAACCTATCCGTCGTGAAGAAAAGAAAAAAAAATACGAGTAAAAAGAAAAAAAAAACTCGACACTTCATAACTTTATAAAAAAAAATGCCTCACCTCGTGTCAGCTCATTTCATATTCTATTTTGTTAAGTAGCGAAATGTATATTCTTATGTAAATATGCAAATAACTCTCTCTCTCTCTCTCTCTCTCTCTCTCTCTCTCTCTCTCTCTCTCTCTCTCTCTCTCTCTCTCTCTTACCAGGCGTAACACGACCCCCTTGCGCTCTGTATAATAAAGTTCACCATGACTCCAGGCTGGACACATTCAACTGATTTTCTGAAACATTGAATTTTCTAAATTACACCTACCACTATTGCCACTGTTTGCCTGGCACTATGGTAAGGCCATGTCTGGAAAAGGGGAGGGGGTTGTTAAATTGAAAATTTTATTCATGCTTATTGTCCTTTGCAAAACTTATACTTGTTCTTTCCATACTAATTTTTCTTATCTGTCTTACCCTCTGAATCAATATCAGGCAATACATCTTCTTTCATATAAAATACTGAGTAATGTTATGTCCCGATAATTCTCAGAGTGTTTATTATCGTTCCTTCATGCACACCCTAAAGCCAGCAGTTCTTTACAAATAACTGAGCACAACGTCTCATATATAACCATATTACTTATTGCCACATCTGGTCATCAACTTACTGAACCGCTCTTACCGTTTAAATATTATTTTTTTTCTTTTTTCTTACCTTGAAAAATATTGTTGTGTCAATGGCTGATTAATATATATATATATATATATATATATATATATATATATATATATATATATATATATATATATATATATATATATATGTATGTATGTATGTATATATATATATATATATATATATATATATATATATATATATATATATATATATATGTATGTATGTATATATATATATATATATATATATATATATATATATATATATATATATGTATATATTTACATATATATACATATATATATATATATATATATATATATATATATATATATATATATATATATATATATATATATGTATACCATCATAAACTATCAAGAAAAACCTTTATTCATAGTAAAACGAAATATTGTATCATATAACCATTGAGTAACCTTTAAAGATTTAGTAACAGGTAAAAAAAAAAATCAAAGTTTGGCTATTCTTTTCATTTGAATCAATAGTGAAAGATAAATACACAGTAACAGAATTTAAAGTTATATAAAAGGAAAAACGAAAACCTCTTTAATCTTTTAGCAAAATATGGTTTCTTTTAAATAA
>NC_090737.1:90006305-90008805 GCF_036898095.1 Palaemon carinicauda | reverse complement strand
TCGATGCTGTTAATTAGTAATATATGAATGTATTCCTTTTACCATAAAAATAATATTTTAACCTTTTCAAAATAGCATGGCTTGGCATATTTTTAAATGCCCTATTTTCATATAATTATTGGCCTCGTGAACAGAGTTAGGAGCCACTTTCATTACTATATTCTCCTTTTCACCCATGTGAGAAATGACGAATAGATTGAAAATGCTACCATACTACGAACATCAAGAACCCTCTACATTTACCAGCACCATGATCTCATCCACTAATACCCTCGAGTAATATCCCTTATGGTTTCCTTTTTAATCCTATCATGATGTTTATCTAGCAATACTTTTATGAGGGGTTTATTCTGTATTCTACAAAATCTGTTAGATATTGTCTCATTGTTCAATTATATATATATATATATATATATATATATATATATATATATATATATATATATATATATATATATATATATATATATATATATAATTATATATATATATATATATATACACAGTATATATATATATATATATATATATATATATATATATATATATATATATATACATATATATATATATATATATATATATATATATATATATATATATATATATATATATATATATATATATATATATATATACAGTATACATACATATATATATATATATATATATATATATATATATATATATATATATATATATATATATGTATATATATATATATATATATATATATATATACATATATATATATATATATATATATATATATATATATATATATATACATATATATGTAAATGTGTGTATATATATATATATATATATATGTATATATATATATATATATATATATATATATATAAATATATATATACATATATATATATATATATATATATATATATATATATATATATACATGCATATATATACAAATATTTATATATATATATATATATATATATATATATATATATATATATATATATATATATATATATATATATAATATATATATATATGTATATACATATATACAAAATATATATATATATATATATATATATATATATACATATATGTATATATATATATATATATATATATATATATATATATGTATGTATATATACATATATATTTATATATATATATGTATATATATATATATATATATATATATATATATATATATATATATATATATATATATATATATATATATATTACGACTAATGAATTGCGTAAATTCCCCTCCTACAAAAGTCACCTGCTCTATATTGCATGATTGGATAC
This sequence comes from Palaemon carinicauda, assembly GCF_036898095.1. NCBI lineage: Eukaryota > Metazoa > Arthropoda > Malacostraca > Decapoda > Palaemonidae > Palaemon > Palaemon carinicauda. The sequence goes on along the minus strand of NC_090737.1, from coordinate 90,007,506 downwards.
ACAAGAGAATACCTCCGAGCTCTGAGAATAATACGCAACTCTTAGGCGTTAATATATATGAACATTGAGTATCTAAAGGTCTCTTTACGTCACACTTAAAAAAAACTGGGTAAATACTTCACTTTAACAGGAATTGTTCTAAAATCAACATCTTACTTTGGTTCTTAGTAAGAGTAGTACGAGCAAGTCACTAGATTAACTATTGTTGCTTGAAATGATACACATTACATAAATATAAATATTTTATAAAAATGGTAACAATTCAAAAGATGATACCAAATCACTCAAATAGTTCATCTGAACTATACTTTAGACTTCAAGACAAAATTTACATTTCAAGAATACCACAATTACTTGGTTTATTAGAAATTTATTTAGGAAAGAAGTTCTTTTTATTTTTATAATTGATGAATAAAGGACACTTTAACACTTATAGAAAATAAATCAAAATTACACTTACATATACTTTACCGTTATTCTTACGTCCTTTGGGCTCACATGAGGCTATCAGACTGTTAAGCAAAACAAAAACACTTCACTGTTTAATCTAAATAAACAAAGCCAGTTACAAATAAACTTTTACAATAAAAATTTACCTATTATTCTCACTTCACTTCACTTCTATATCAAACACAAAAATATTAACAATGTTTGATTAAGGCACATTGTACTGTATATATGTTGAAGAGGAAAATTGATGGATGGCTGAAGAGGCGTTGGTGAGAGGATTGGTAGAAGGACGGAACTCGTGGAATGTCAATCTGGATGTCTCTGTCTACTATGCAATGCTAAGCCCCTATACACGTCATCTTAATTCACTCTAGAAATTTCCAGTTCATTCCGGCAATGCATTTGATGCATGCCAATGGTCTTGCCAAGTTCTCACAAGGTCAGTTACCAACTTAGCAGATAAAACGTTATTGCTGGAAGTATGGTTCTATCGTTTCTTGATGAGGGTAACACTCTCAGCAAACTAAGACCACCTCCTCTTGTTATATTAAAAAAAAGGGATTAAACTTTAGTCTAGAAACATGCATTTTCCAACCATTTGAAAACATGAGGAAATCCCGAGCGGTTATCCTGCATTTATGTCCTGCATAACTTTTAACAAAATTACATAAGACTTCATAACAAAACAACTACGTGAAAAAAAAAAATGAAAAATGTAAATTCAGATACACGTATCTGAATGGAAATACAA
>NC_090737.1:89973805-89981305 GCF_036898095.1 Palaemon carinicauda | reverse complement strand
CATTTATGTTTAATTTAATCTAATGCATGTAATATAATACTATCCATAATTAGATGTCAGTTCATGATGATCTGAAACATGAGTACGATATCATATTGTGCTACAACATTATGTTGAGCAATATGTAATGTTTAAATATAAATAACATTTTATCGTGCATAGCTGATACTTTGCTCCTGGAGACATATGACCCTGAAAGCGCTTCTTCTTTCTTTTTTATTTTTTTATTATAATTTTTATAGCTAGCATCACATACATAGAACAGTAAATATATATATATATATATATATATATATATATATATATATATATATATATATATAATATATATATATATATATATATATATACTCTATATATATATATATATATATATATATATATATATATATATAATATATTTACATTTATATATATATATATATATATATATATATATATATATATATATATATATGTGTGTGTGTGTGTGTGTGTGTGTGTATATGTATATGTATATGTACATGTATATATATATGTATATATATATATATATATATATATATATATATATATATATATATATATATATATATATATATATATATATACACATAATTAACGGATTTTCTTTACCTATACTGAACAAAAAAGAACTTTACTGACATGCATACATTTACTGAGGAAATGATGATAAGCTTCATTTCTTATTTGATTCACACTTCTGAACGCCTTTATTAAGAAACACATTCGTAGGAGGTATGACAACGCAGTCAGGCTTTGGCGAAGACACAGAAATGTGACCTATTCATTATTCGATTGTTATTTGTGGATTACGCTGATTGTAAGAACACCAAATTTCACCATACCCATTTACCTTCCGGCATATAATTATTACGCCTTAAATTATTTGGATCTGTAATAGATAATACTTTCCTTTATTCAAGGAAACTCCATTTGTCAGCGCTGTCCCAAACTCGTCCCATCAATCTTAACTATGCTGACTATTGTTAGTTTAGTCAAATGTAAAGGGGCATGACCTACCATCTATTTGTTCTGATGAAGAAAGGATATACTGAACATTTTTAAAAGTAAACGCAGGCTGCTCCTGGTAGCATATGAAAAATTGGCACCATTTTCTGTTAAAAAAATATTCATTCATGATAAGGAAACGATCGTTGGACAATTTAACAACTACCAGTTCTCCTAGCGCAAGTTTTTGACTCACGTGTTCGTCAAACAGTAGACTATATTAGTTGGGACAAGGTGCATCTGATGCCATTTATTGGCGGTTAAGTAAAACTGCTTACGGTATAAGGAAGGACGCTAGATGAATCTGCGTTATTATGCCTTGGGGAATGTAACAATATTGTGATTCCATGAAGGTTTTACTAATAACACATGTCTTACCATGAAACATATTAACTAATTTTTGGTTTCATAAAAATGTAACTAAAAATGAGATCAAATGAATGTGTAATTACTTGATTGTCTCACAGACTTCAATACATGTGGCACCCTCAGGCGACCCTCCTAACCCCCATATGTAATTCAATTAATGATTGTTTGATGAAGAAATATTCATGTCACATTTATTATGCAATTTATGATTTCTTAAGAATTAAGTTTTGGCCTGACAGCAACGGACATCAGTTTCAGGTACGTATGCCATATAGCAATTTTGTGTCTAAATGACAACAGAAATGAAATATATGAAAACTATGAGCGGATGACGGGGTAATTAGCAATTTGGTACTCTCTACTGCCAAGGCCATCTATTGGCCATGAATAAAAAAGAAAAAAAAAACATGTAGAGCTTTTTAATCCTTTCAATCTGAAATCTTCCATGACGTTAGTTTGTTTTAAAACAGCCTACTTAAATGAAATTGAATATAATGTATACCTATCACCCATATTTCTACATAAGTATCAAACTATTACCCTTTTCAGATGTATAGAACCCTCCACTTGAATGGAAAAGGAGAAGTGTGCTGCCATCTTTTGACCAAACGTAGAAACACACGGATTATATTCAAATTTGTAAAAGTGTGTGATTACTAAAACATATTTGCATGGTATTTTTTTTTTCCTAATTAATACATCTAAAACTTGTAATTAGATTGATACTATTTTTTTGTAATTTTAGGCTCTAAGTTATGGTATTATTCTAATGCAGACATGGAACTCAGCAATGGAATTAAAAACCAAAAATATAACAAAATATATTCACGTCTGCATCATATACGTTAGTAGCTAATCATAGGCCCAATCATAAATATAAATCCTCTATAAAATCTGCCTTCTCACAAGCACTAAGGGCGTAGGAGCCTTTTTTTTCTCTAGCGGGGGCTAAATTTTGAAAAGGTACTGACGTTGGGGCCTCTAGCGGCATACCCCAGAATCATTTTACAGGGAAACACCCCTAGACGCGATTTCCTGGCATCCGACAAAAGATTATAGCAAAAAGGAAATAATATTATTGTACAATTTTTTTTATGACCAGTTAAATTTTTTCTACATTAACTTTACTGCGATACCAGTAAGCCTACTTGAAGAATTTACCATCGATATGTTAACTACGTTTATTCTTTGCTGTAAGCTCATTCCTAATATTGAAGAAGTTAAGCTATCACTTTTCTGAGACTAAGTATTGCCATAAAGTTTATTATGTCTATCATTTGTTTTTCAGTTCAAAATTTATCTTTAAATTTTAACAGCTTTTATATTGTTAATTTCGACTAATTTATAGTGGTCATATGGCATGTATTCAATGTTTTAGTTGATGATTATGTTATTTGTATATGGTTTTAATCTATGGTGATATAGTATGAAGATGAAAAAATTATAAACAGAGAAGTACTCCGTGGACTTGATAATACTGCACTGGTCATGAAAAATAATGGTTTTTAAAATGCTACCGTCTAAAATAGGACACCTTTAGAAACTGAACCTTTAACGTATATGTTACCAAAAGAGCTGAAAAATTTAAATTTGGATACGATAGGATTTAGTGAAATCAGATGATCTGTGGAATCTTATATATAGTTCAAAGGGAGCCATATATATTGCTTAAAGAGCACATAAAATGATCGTAGAAAATGGTTCTCTTGTAAATAAAAACTTTGCAGGTAACATTGGAGAATGTTATGATATCAGTGATATTATTGCAAAATTGATAATCAAAGTAAATAAAAGAAATAAGAATGGAATATCATTAAAACATATATGTCAGTGAAACCGTATAATCACTGTGATTGTTATTGTTTCACGTAATCACTGAAAATTACAGTGCTCTCGTGCAATTAATTAAAATTATAGTGTTTTCATGTGATTAATGAGAATCACTGAAAGATATCAGTTGAATTGATTTTTTTTTTTTTCGACACAACCGTCAAGGTGAACGGATGGTAGTTCCAGAGCTCCGTCATTTCAGCTTGCTCATGGTATTTTGCCAAGGACTGTGTATGAAGGGACAGTTGATACATTGAGCAAGGGATTTTTAGTGTGGTGTGTTGTAGACTGTAGTCTTTTTGAAAAGCAAAGTTTATGAGGTGGAAATGCCGATGCCGTACGGCCAAGGAAAAAACATAGCCTCGGGTGATGTTGACGTTACAAATACGTCTTGTCAGACATAAGATGAGTGGTTAATAAGAGGAGGAAAAGAAGCCAACAGGAGTCAGAAACATCGACCCCCACATAAAAGTGGGAAAAGATGCCGACAAAGAAGAGGAAGAAGAAAAAGAAGACATAAGGCGAGTGGTTATTCCCCACCCATTAAGAGACAGGATTCCATAGGGCTACTTTTCTCTTTTAGCCCTGACTATAGTGAAGTTTGATATGTAATTTTTGATACACTGAAAAGTGATCATAATGGTATTGTGGGTTTTCAACAATTGAGTTAAACAAAATTTGTCTTAAAATTTAGTAAATCTGTCACTTTCCAGTCCTTTCGTGAAAGTTACAACTAGAAAGATGTTGATGTTTGAAATGGGAAATCTGTGGGAATTATTAACTTCAGCAGACAATATACATACATATATCGATTTGCTATGTTCCTTTTGATATGGAACAGGTTCTCACACGGGAAATCAGAGGGATTGTTAAATGGCACTCGCAACAGCAAGAATGGAATAGAAGTAGGGTATACCTTCATAACTAAATATCCAAGGACATAATGTTGTCTTATACTATTATAAAAAGAAAAAAAAAAACATGCTACAAATGTGGTAGGGAGAACCATATGGCTACTGAGTGCAGTTATGAGCTGGATGGCAAAATTTATAAACGTGTATAGCAACACTGACTTTCCCGAGATTCAGGCTAAGCGGAACAGGGCCCCTAAGTTAGAAGAAAGTAGGGGAACTGGAATGTCTGTGAACAACGACAATGGAGAGGGAGTTTCAGTCACCAGTAACGCTGAGAACATGGAACGGAAAACAAAACGCAGTGGCATGGAACGGAAAACAAAAGTTAAGATAGCCTGCACGTATGTAAACTTACAGGTAATATGGCTTTGAAAGAAACACAATGAGCTAAAGAGGTAGAACCAGGGGAAGAGGAAGAAACCACGCCTGAAGTATAATCAAGAGGAATTAGTTGAAGAAATAACTGAAGTATTAAGTGGCAGCCAGGAGGAAAAGACCACGGAAACAACTATAGTGATAGCTGAAGTACATAGAGAGGATGTAGGTAGTGGTATAGATTCACAAAATATTTCTCAGTTAAGCGTAAATGAAGAAGGCAAAGAAATGTGTGCTGCGTCAAGTAAGCTTAACGAGACAGAAAATTGTAACGATGAACAGATAATGGACGTAATTGATGAAGTAACGAATTCAGAAGACGATTCAACTAGTGGTGGTATAGATAATTTAGCAGTTGTTGTAAATAACGGTAATGAACAGCAGTGGGTGGGTAAGAGTCAAGAAAGGGGGTAAAGTGAAAAGGAAAAAGAATAAAAGCCTGAAACTGACTAACGTAAAGAGATGGAAATTGCTTGAATAACTGCCGATGTCTTAATTTGCTTAACTCATTTTTAAATATCATGGTTGTAATTGTTTTAACATTAGATAATAATGGATCAAATGATGAAAGAGTGCAAATGAAAAATAGTTTTATTTACCAGATTTTACAAATTAGACATAATAATGTTGCAAGAACATAACATTAAAGACGTAAGTACCTTAGATCACTTGAGTAAAGACTATAAAGTGTTTATAAACCACACTACTTGCTTAAAGGGAGAGGTTGCCATATTAGTCAAAAAAGCGTTTATCACCCATTGCGATTATACGCCAAGAGGTGGATCATGAGGGAAGAGTTCTAAATGTATGGATAACAGTCAGTGGAAAAGCATTTCATTCACTAAATGTCTATGCCCCTTCTGGGTCAAATAAGAGGAAAGAAAGGGAAGAATTTGTTGATAGGCTTCTTTATTTTTTGAGACACAATGTCGAAAATATAACATTCGCAGGAGACTTTAATTGTATAACTCATATAAAAGATGTAAGTACTTGGGATAAATCTTTGATTTCCAAAAATCTTAGAGTTGAGTAGGGCGACCGGCGTGGAGGGTGCCGCCAAGGACTACTTGATAACCAAATATACTTATGTTAAGGAGAAATATGCTTCCCGCTTAGATAGAATATATGTAAAAAGTTTGTTTAATCACAATATTTCTTGTTCCGCTGTACTCGTCACATTTTCAGACCATTGTATGGTGATTACTAGTTTTAACTGTTTGACAACTAAAAAGGGTAAAGGTAATTGGTAATTAAATGTCAACATCCTATCAAGGAATGAGGTTAAAGACAATTTTCAAAAGCCATGGCAGTTTTTAAAAGGAGAGACAAATAAATTTATCGATATTATTAAATGGTGGAATTATTGTAAGGAGAATTTTAAAGTGTTTTTTTTTTTTTTTTTATTAAGATATCAATGAAAATCTCAGCAGAGAGATATGGGTTAATAAACCTAATGCAGTACATATTAAAAGCATTATACCAATCGCCAATTCTGGAAGTACAGATTTTGAGGCGATCACTTCTTCAAGGAATAAAATTGAAAAAATGCAAAACGAAATTTGTGAGGTAGTAAAATTATGGACCAGAATCAAATACAATTTGGAAGGAGAGAAAATTTATACTCATTTGTTAAAGAGAGAGAATAATGCTGGAAGTAATCACTTGATTCAGAATATTACTGGACAAAGTGGTTATATATTAAGATCCACTGATGCAATTCTAAATTATGCAAAAGATTTTTATGAAAAAGTTGTACATCAAAATAGAAGGTGACTCTCGGTATGAAGAAAAACTGCTGAACTTATGTTGTCATCAATTAAATGATATAGACAGTAAATATTCAGATTGCAGTATAAGCAAGTTTGAATTAGGAGATGTAATGCAAAATTTAAAGACAGGGAATGTACCAGGATTGTATGGATTACCATCAGAATTTTACAAAGAATGTTTGTATGTAATTAGAGATGATTTTATGGAGGTTATGGGGCGAGTTTTAGACAGCCAACAGGTTTGCTCTTTAGAAAATATGGGTATAATAAGACTGTATAGCAAAGGAGGAGATAATCAAGATTTGAGTGGATGGCGACCAATCTCATTGTTGAACGTAGTCTACAAAATTATAGCTAAATTACTAGCCAATAGATTAATAAAGTTAGTGCATTAATTAATATCTATTGAACAATTTTGTAGTGTTAAAGGTAGGTCAGTAGTGACTTGTAATGATATCAGGGATATTATTAAGTATGCATTTGAAAAAGATCTTGAAATGTCAGTTCTGAAATTAGACTAGAATAAAGCTTTTGATACCGTAAATCATGATTTTTTTTTTTTTTTTGTATAAGATTATGAATAAGTTAGGTATTCCAGATGTGTTTAATAAATGGTTTAAAGTGTTATATGATAAGTGTTGTAGTAAATATGTATAAATGAGGTGTTGAGTGATGCTTTTCCAGTAATGAGATCTGTAAGGAAAGGATGTCCCCTTTCCATCCTACTCTATGTAATCTACTAGGAGCCCTTATATTTATGTATTAAGAGCAATAAAACCCTTGTACCACCAAGGCTTCCAAATGGATGGAACATCTGCTTGCAAGGTTTTGCTGATGACTCCTCTGTTTTTGTATCTGAAGAACAATCAATTGTTGAAGTTTTCGAAGAAATCAAATTTTTGAGAAAGCAAGTGATGCACTTTTAAACAGGAGTAAAAGTAGTATTACTGAAGTTGGGAATGGCATAGTAAAAAGATTGGCCTATTAATTGGATAAACACAGAAAGCAATTTGAAGATCTTGGGTATTTCTTACTGTGAAAACGCAAAAAGGACAATAGAAATAAACTGGAATACAGTTGTACATAATTTAGAGAAACCAATAAACATTCTTTCGAATATATGTCTTACCATCTTTGAAAAAGCTATTATTGTGAATTCTATTTTGTTTTTAAAAGTTCGGTGCTTATCCCATACGCTTCCATTGAGTAAAATCTACTCACAGAAAATAAAT
>NC_090737.1:89966305-89968805 GCF_036898095.1 Palaemon carinicauda | reverse complement strand
TCCTCCCTTCAGTTGAAGTGGCTATCCTGGAGGGTATTTAGCCTTGCATGGTGTATCGGCTCCTCCATGTTGACCAGTTTTTCCGACTTTTTACTATAGTCTATGGATATCATCAATCACTTTTATTATTATTCTGTACATATTGTTTTTGTTTTAATTCTTGTTAATCTAGTTTTTAAGTATGATGTCTCTTTTTTATTTCTATTAATTCTTATGCTGTCTGGAGACATTGAGCGAAATCCGGGACCAGTACGTCCTAGATTTCGTCAATGTCGTCTTCTGTATTGCAATATTCGTGGTCTTCATGCAAATATCCGAGACCTTACAGTTGCGTCCAGACAGTATGATATTGTTTTGTGCTCAGAAACTTTGGTTTCTAATATGAGGCACTCATCTGAGCTCCTTATAACTGGTTTTAAGAAGCCAATAATGCTGAAACGTGATTCCATTCCTAGGGCCAGGGGAATGGCGGTGTATATTAGGACCGAGTACCCTGCTTCTCATAAGTCCTGCTATCAATGTGGATGTCATGAGATTCAGGTAATAAAAGTTTGTGGCAGGCATAACAACTTTTACTTGTGTTCAATCTACCGGAATCCAGACATGGATGATTCTATCTTCGATTGTCTTCTTACCATTATGGCTAAGATACAAGAAGATGATAGAAAGGCTTCGTTTGTCTTTGTTGGTGATTTTAATGCTCACCATAGGGAGTGGTTGAGTTCTATCTCTCCTACCGATCGCCATGGCTTAAGAGCTTTAGACTTTGCCTCGGAATCAGGCTGTGAGCAAATCATAAATGAAGCTACTCACAGGTCTGGTAATTGCTTGGACCTCGTATACACTGACTCCCCTGGCGTTATAACTAGTAAGGTTGGTTCTCCAGTCGGGACTTCTGATCATGCCTTGATTTCATTATTAGTGAAGACTGAGCAGCCTGTCCCTGATATATCATATTCTTGTAAAATTTATATGAAATCCAAACCAGACTGGAATGGGATTTTGCATGATCTTTTGTGCTTGAATTGGTCACAATTATATAATAGTGTAGATCCTGTTGTCCCTTTGAATGAGAATCTAGTCAACATAATTGATAGGCGTATCCCTTCTCGTGTGCTAAGGTACCGAATGAAGGACAAACCGTGGTTCAATGATGATTGTAGACGTGCTTATTTGGAGAAGCAGGGGGCCTATCACCTTTGGAAGGGTAACAGATCAGATTTGACCTGGAACAACTATACTCAGCTTCGAGCTTTAGCTCAGAGAGTTTATGCCTCAACTGAAAAGGAGTACAATTTAAACATAAAAGAAACCCTCTCTGGTACAACTCAGGAACATAAATGGTGGTCTACCCTTAAATCTGCACTCTTTGGTGTAGATGCAACAGTTCCTCCTTTACTTAAACCAGATGGCTCAGTCACTCACTGTCCAAAGGAAAAGGCAACCCTTTTGGCTGATGTTTTTGACAGTAAACAGAGTAATGAAAAACTTGAACTTCCTCATTCCTGTTTTCCTGAGGCTAAACTAACTAGTTTAGCTTTTCGATCTCGTGAGATTAAAGCTCTGTTGATGGACCTTGATGCTTATGGAGGTGTAGACCCTAATGGTATTTTTCCTTTGTTTTTTATAAAGACAGCAGATTTCTTAGCTCCAAAGTTATCTGTTATTTTACGCAAGTTAGCAAGAAGAGGAGTTTTTAGCACTTGTTGGAGAATTGGTAATGTTACTCCTCTATGTAAATGTGTTTGTGGTAGCTCAAGTCCCACTGATTACCGCCCAATTTCCATAACTCCCATATTATCTAAAGTTTTTGAACGTCTTCTGGCAAAACGTCTTAATAGGTTTGCTGAAGGTAATCATCTATTCCCTAGTTTGCAATTTGGTTTTCGGAAAGGCCTTGGAGCATGTGATGCCCTTCTTACAATCTCCAATGCAGTACAGAAATCCCTTGATTGTGGTCGGGAAGTTCGTATGATTGGCCTTGATTTTAGTGCTGCCTTTGACCGTGTTAATCATGATGCCCTTGTTTTCAAACTGAAACAGTTGGGAGTGGGTGGGTCGTTTCTTAGCATTATTATTGATTTTTTAAGTAGTAGATCTCAAAGAGTTGTTGTTGATGGGCACCATAGTGAGTATAGGAATGTGATATCCGGTGTTCCACAGGGTAGTGTTCTTGGCCCATTACTTTTCATACTATATACACATGACATGTGGTTTGGCCTAGAAAATAAGCTTGTTGCATATGCAGATGACGCTACTCTCTTTGCATCAATTCCATCCCCTGAATGTAGATCTGGGGTTGGTGAATCCCTTAATAGAGATTTAGCTAAAATTAGTGCCTGGTGCAAATTATGGGGTATGAAGTTGAATCCTAACAAAACTCAAAGTATGATTGTAAGTAGGTCAAGGACAGTGGCTCCTCAACATCCGGATCTCAGTATTGATAATGTTTCTTTAAATTTGTATGACTCTTTCAAAATTTTAGGCGTGATTCTTGACA
>NC_090737.1:89953805-89958805 GCF_036898095.1 Palaemon carinicauda | reverse complement strand
AATCTTATGTGGATCGAGTGACGCGGGGAGACTTTCTTTAAGGTAAGGAGCACTGCCATAGCTTCTAGAAAGTTTATATGAAAGGTCCTGAATAGCTTGGACCAAGTCCCCTGGACTTTTTTCCGATGAGAGTGACCTCCCCATCCCTCCTTTGAGGCGTCTGAGTGAATCGTCATCGACGGGGGAGGTGGCTGAAGAAGAACCGACTTCTTTAGATGTCTGGCTTGGGACCAAGGTCTGAGAAGAGTGCCTCGGCACTGGTCTTCTCAGATCTCTTCGCGCGTTTGATGCATACCTTCTCCAAACTCCGGTTTCATCCTTTAGCCGTGATCTTAGCACTGGGTCTGTCACTGAAGCAAACTGGAGAGAGCCTAGTACCCTCTCCTGTTCGCGTCTTGATATTTTTTCGGAATCTAGAAGTCTCTTGACAGAGCCCGCTATCTCCTTCCTTTTCTTCGTCGGGATGGAGAAACTGTGTGACAAGAGGTCCCAGTGGATTCCCAGCCACTGGAACTTTTGGGATGGAGAAAGTCGAGACTTTTTTCTGTTGATCTTGAAGCCTAGGTACTCTAGGAACTGGATCACCTGACTGGAAGCTTGCAAGCATTCGGTCTCGGATGCTGCCCACACCAGCCAGTCGTCCAGGTAGACTACTACCTGAATTCCCTTTAGGCGTAATTGTTTGAGAGCTGCGCTCGCAAGCTTCGTGAAAATCCTTGGGGCTATGTTTAGCCCGAATGGCATGGCTCTGAAGGCGTATGGTCTCCGTTGTAGCCTGAACCCTAGGTAGGGGGAGAGTCGACGGCTGATTGGAATGTGCCAATAGGTGTCTGACAAGTCTATAGAGACTGAGTATGCCCTCTTGGGCAGTAAGGTCCTTATGTGTTGCAGTGTTAGCATCCTGAATTTGCAATTCACTATGAACTTGTTGAGTGGCGACAAGTCCAGAATGACTCTGAGCTTTTCCGAGTCTTTCTTGGGAACACAAAACAGCCTCCCTTGGAATTTGATGGACTTCACCTTTCGGATCACCTTTTTCTCCAACAGTTCTTGAACGTACTCCTCCAAAACGGGGGTGGAGTGTTGGAAAAACCGAAGGCACGGGGGTGGAGTGCTGTACCAGCTCCAGCCCAGTCCATTCTTGAGTAGGCTTTGGGCCCAGGGATCGAAGGTCCAGCGATCCCAAAATTTCATCAGTCTCCCTCCTACCGGTATCGTTTCACTTGGACTGCCGTCCTGAGGTCTTGCCTCCCTGACCACGACCACCTCTGAATCCCCTTCCCCTTGAGGGGCGCCTAGACGAGCCTCTGGCTGCTCCTCTAGGTTTTGCACGAAAGGAAGAAGACTGTCCTTCGAACGTTGGGGTGAATGTGGTTGACTGACCTGGCACAGCCTGGGGTACCCACTGAAAAGTAGTCGGGGTTTGTGCCACCATCTGGGGCACTGGAGGCAATGGCAATTGCAGTTGCTGTTGCTGTCTATAAGGCTTGGCTGGCCGAGACGGTAGCCTAGTCCTCATATTCTTCCTCTTTGGTTGAGGACCCTCATCCGGGGAAGATTTTCTTTTGATAGCCAGGCCCCACTTCTGGAGAAGGTTTCTATTCTCCATGGCGGCCTTATCAACAACCTCTTTGACCACATCGGTAGGGAAAAGGTCTTTTCCCCAAATGTTGGAGGAGATTAACTTCCTTGGCTCGTGTCTCACCGAAGCCCCGGTGAACACGAACTCCCTGCAAGCTCTCCTTGCCTTGACGAAGCCATAAAGGTCCTTCGTCACTGTGGCTAGGTGAGACTTAGCCACTACCATGAACATTTCATGGACCTTGGGGTCACTTGCCATCGTCTCAAGAGTAGTCTGATGAGACATTGAGGCAGCCAGTCTTTCTTTTGTCTCGAACTCTCTTCGTAAAAGAGAGTCGGACAGCTTGGGGAGGTCCTCGCCGAATTGCCGTCCGGCAATATCAGCCTCCAACTTTCCCACTGAGAATGTCAGATGGACATCCTTCCAGTCTTTGTGGTCCATAGGTAGGGCCAGCGACAAGGGTTTACACTCCTCCAGGGAGGGGCAAGGCTTGCCGGCCTCGACTGCCTTTAGGACAGCCGCAAACCCTTTCTGTAAAAAGGGGAAGGCTCTATCAGGAGAGGACACAAAAGAAGGGAGCTTCTTGCTCAATCCAGCTACCTTCGAGTTAGAGAAGCCCCTCTCTTTCATCGAGGATGAAAGTAGGGCTTGAGCCTTAGCGTGGTCCATAATAATGACCTCCTTCGGCTCTGTCTCCTCCCTTGAAGCTGGTTCTTTTCTCAGCCGGACATAGCAGTCCGGATATGATGCCTTGCTGGGCCAGAATTCTACCTCCTCTAGGGGAACTGAACCCAGCTTATCCGAGATGACGATCTTTCCAGTCGTCATCGGCATGTGCTCAGCATACCTCCATGGGTTAGCATCTGAGCATACGGGAAGGTCTTTCACATTGAGCCTTTTCCGGGGCCCATGTGATTCTGCCAGGGACTGCATACGCAGTTCCATTGCAGCCGCCTTCTCCTGATTCTCCTTCTGCATTTGTTGGATCATTCCAACAATCGAAGAGAGGGCCTGTCCCAGTTCTACTGGGAGACCAGCCGATGTTGAGGGGATAGGCTCCGGAATCTGAACCGGAGTAGCCGACACCTCGTCGACCTCATCCTCTACGACATCCGGGGTTTGAACTTCATCCTGACCTTCTGCCAGGAGGTCTTCTTCCAAACGATCGTCCAGGTCAGACATCCTGTCATCCAACTGGATGTCTTGCATCGCGACTGCGACTTCCACGTCCACCTGGACTTGATCTTGAGAGATCTCCTCTTGAGGCTGGGGAATCACTGCATCAGCTGATGCCTGGGGAAAAAGATACGCCCTCATCTTCTCACTTGGAAGATAAGGGCCTTGCTATATCCCTTGATTCCGCCGTTCTAGGGGAATCAAAAGCCTCAGTAATCAGGTTAGTGCATACAGTACATACCTGAGGGTCCCAATACTGGAGATCATCCTTGGAGACAGCGCATGCTGCGTGTCTCCTACAACACTCATGTCCGCAGAGGTTCTTGCTGCGGACATTGCAGAAAACATTTCCGCACTTCGGAGGGTCCTCCTGTAAAGAGAAGAAATTTCCATGAGTATCAAGTGAACTATGTATCACTGGATATGCATAGTATAGCATAACAATTCATAAAGGAAAGACACACACTTGTGTTTCCCTCACAACCCATTGTTGCAGCCTTCCAGATAATAAAATCAAAATGGTTTATCTCTTCTAGAGTAACCAATGCAAGGTTTCCAGAGGAAACAGGTGGAGCTCACACCTAAGCAATGATTTTAAAATCCTGGATAATAGACAGGGAAGAACTCAGCTTCCTATCTGAGGGCAACAGCAAAGGGATGTGCACGAAAACACAATAGTGTTAGAAGATACAGTGCTGTACCCAAACCCTTACTATAGTTTTCTTCTTACTGTATATGCTATAGAGAAGAATACTAGTACAGTATAGGGGGATGTGTGCCGGCCTGCCTTTGCCGGCCGGCACACACCACAACTAGCTTTAAAGTATACTACTTAACAGCTATAGGGCGTCAGCACTCTGGTTCAAATGCCTGTGCCGGTCGGCAGCAACTGCCGGCCGGTAACAGCCAGTGTTGGCCGGCAATGGCTGCCGGCCAGCAACTACACAAGGTAGTACCCAGCTGCCGGCCACACTCTTGGTGACCGGCAGACAAGGACTGACATAAGCCGGCCGGCAAAGGTACAAGACCGATGCCAGCCGGCAGCAAAAGAACCAGAAGACTACACCTGCCCGGCTGCCGGCCTCATAGGCCGGCAGCCGGGACAGGTACAGCACTAGAAGAAAAATAGAATGGATGCCGGGATAAGAGTGTACACAACCTCCAAGCCCGGCAACCGAAAGAGTGCATATAAGGAAGGGGAGAAACTAATTCAGGCTTCCTTGACCAATGCCGTCCGGCTCTGCCGGCAGGCATGGATGAGGGACCAAGAGAGGTCCGGGCAGCACTCGAAAAGATAAGACCCTTGCCGGCCAGCAGCTCTGCCGGCCGGCAAGGGGCTGAGTCAATTCCACATCCTAACCTATACTAGGTCCAGAAGTAGAACGACGTACAGTACAGTAAGACCCCTGCCGGCCAGCTCTGCCGGCCGGCAAGGGGCTGAGTCAATTCCACATCCTAACCTATATTAGGTCTAGATGTAGAACGACGTACAGTACAGTAATGGCTCGGCCATTACGAAGAAAGAGGGGGAAGGGACAAGAGGGTTCTGCCAACCTTGCTTTAGTGACAGATCACCCGCAGCCAAGAAACTTATCTTAGCCTAAGGGAGATCTAAGGGGAAAGGCCAGCAATACTTGCCAGCTTCCAGAGCACCAAAGCAAGGAAGGTGTTGCTACTCCCAAGGGAAGAACTTATCCTCCATCGAGAACAGCAACAGGACTAGTCTGGTAGATCACAAAAGAAGGAATCATAACTACAGATACCTTCGGTAGTGACCTAAGGGAGCTAAGCTCCCTTTGTATGTGTTAGGTCAGCGAGGGGGACTCAGCCCCAAGCCAGACAACACAGACTCAGACTAAAAACTCTGTTGTTCTGTCCCTCTTGAACCATAACTACAGGAACAGGAAGGTACAGTAACACCCTAGTATAGTTTTATCGAAAATAAATTCGGAAAAAACCACTTAGGGATAAGCCCAAGGCTTTAAACAGAGGGAAAGGGATTGCATACCTTCTCCGAAGAAAAGAAAGCAACCGGGGAGTATGATAAAGTATATTAAGGCTCCATAAGCAACTAGCCTAGGCACCAAGAGAATCGATTACCTAATTCACCGAAACTCACACGTATACAATCTTGGAAATATTCCACACAGTCTAAAATGTATAAAATATAGCCTAAAGCTTCAATAAAATTTTAATTACACTCGGAAAAACCAAAATCATGCATGAAGTACTAGGACCAAAC
>NC_090737.1:89933805-89941305 GCF_036898095.1 Palaemon carinicauda | reverse complement strand
ACAAATAGTCATCACTAAAACAGAACCCATCTATCTATCTCCTAGTGTATATAATGAAAAATATCGCAAAGCAAAAAATAACTCGTTCAATCTACCCATAATAACCTTTTAACCTGACATATTTCACATTTCCTTTTTTTTATTTTTTGGATCACTACAATTTTCTAGTTTTATTTTTTTTATAACAATCCCCCCCCCATCTAAAAAGTTTTTTTTGGTATCACATATCAATATGAAAGCTGCTTTTTTATGGTGACTACCATCATTTTTCTGCCTAGTACGAATTAGATATAAACAAACAATGGCTTCTTTACAACAAAACTTGATAACCAACGAAGAAGAAAAAGAAAAATTATTACCACCCTCAAAGAAGGAAAACAACATTGAACAAAACTTGATAATCAACGAAGAAGAAAAAGAAAAATTATTACCACCCTCAAAGAAGGAAAACAACATTGAACAAAACTTGATGATCAACGAAGAAGAAAAAGAAAAATTATTACCACCCTCAAAGAAGGAAAACAACACTAAACAAAAAGTGATAACCAGCGAAGAAATAGATACGTCGTTAATGACGTTTAAACTTCCTTATGATGATGAGGATCATACGTATCACATAAGGTTTTACGATTAAAGTTAACCCAGTTTAATGTAAAATGTATTTATTTGAAATTCAAAATGTAAGCAAAAAGACGACATCCACTGGATGTTGCCCATTCCCTTTGTATTGGGACCAAAACTATTTTTTCACGCCAATCTATTGTCATTAAATAACAAAAATAAAGCGGGGTTTCGTGGTTTTTTGATAATTGTTTTTCTTTAACATCATCATTTGCCCCCGTAAAATATAAATCAAAAAAACGTTCCTGTAAAAATAATATGACATTCAATAAAGTTATATCACCAAAAAAACTTTCTTTGTCCTTTTTATTTCCGCGTGAATTGTTTGTAACAAAATTAGTACCTTCTTTTCCTTTAGAAATGATGAAACTCTCAATATCATTTATATGTAGAGGATTTATATTATAAGCCCCATACATTTTTATAATATCTAAAAGCCCAAATGGTTTAACTGATAATATTTCTGTATAACCAGTAGAAGACCCATTTTTGTGTGCATAATTATCTATTAAAATTGATCGCATACGTTTATATTGGGGAAACAAAGATACAAGATAGGCGTGTGATTTACATTTACCTTTATATTTCAAACTAGATTCTTGACAATGTTTTCTAGATAAAACATGGTCAAAATAATGTGCAATATTCAATAATATAAGATTTTGCTTAATGTATAAATCTGTTCCTGCTGTCCACATAATAATCACATTATTTGTGTTAACAGATTTAATAAAATTTAAAAATTCTAGCATAAAGGGGCGAGTATAAGTACTTCGTAGATTGTTAGTACAATTATTCTCTAAAATATACATATCGTCATACACAGCTAGAGTATTATCAAAGTCAATTACAAAAAGAACGGGCGCTAAAGGTGATTCTTCTACAAAGCCCGATAAATCCGTTTGAAAAAAATCTTCAGATAAATCATCCTCGATATTGTCCTCACCTTTTAATAATAACGTTGGATTTTCTTTATTGTGTTCTGACTTTTTATTTAATAAATTAGGATAGTGGTATAAGAAAGAATTACTCGTATTTTGCTTATTCATTTTGAATTATGGAGGATGCAGATAATTTTTTAAAATATAAAAAAAAAACAAAGAAAAATAAAGACAAAATTGTTTTAAATGATATCAACACAAAAAATGGTTGCAATGACGATTATAGTTATGAAGATATGTTAAATTTTGTATTAAGCAAATTACCCATAAACGAAAAAAACAAAACAACCAAAAAGTTTAAAATAAAAAAACCTGTATTGTTTTATTCGGGAAAAAAAACTTTGTACTCAAATTTTTTTGAAACCTGTTATAATTTGAATAGAGAAAATGCACACGTTTTACAATATATTTCATCTGAACTTGGTTGTATTAATACAAGTATAAACTCTAACAATGAATTGGTCCTGCGTGGGAAGTATACATTAAATGATATGGAAAATATTTTAAGGTCCTATGTAAAGAAATTTATAAGATGTAAAACTTGCGAGACCCTTAATACAATTATGAAAAAGGATAAGAAATCCAGGTTAATGTATAATCAGTGTATTGAGTGTGGGTCTGTATTCCACCTCGAATGCATTCAAACTAAATATTATCAAGCTTTTATTAAAACGTAACTATAGGTGGTTTGTTTTACGTTTCCTATACTAAATTTATGAATTGGGTTATGATTATGTTATTTGTGTGAAATCGTTGCTTATCTTTTTATTTTTAATTAATCCTTTAATTAGGAATCCGTTGTTTTGTATGAAATTCAAATATAAATAATTTATATTAAATAAACAAAAAATATTATTATTCGTTTTTCCTATATATATATATAACAAAAACAAGAGATACATATATATTATACGTGTATATATTGATCGGTCAATTCTCTTGAATTAAACATTTAGTTATAAAGACCATGTTTTTATTAAAGAAGAAAAGTGGTGATGTTTTACTATCGGGTTTCGGATGAATATAAAATTACTAGCAATGATCAAATTTTTCGTGGATATGGCATAGAACATGTAACAACAGCAGTACGCGGTAGAAATTTTGAAGATTGTGTCTATATAACGATGGTAATTCCCTGTCCCATTCAATTTTCTTGTATTAAAGAAAAATTATTGACACTTAAAGATGATTATTATTATGAATGCCACGAAAATCATAAAGCATTTGCTAATTTTATAAATAATAATCCATATGGACGCTTGATATCTTTATATAATAAAATTGATATAAATTCTTTAAAAGATAACCAGAAATTGAATGTTGTATTTTTACAGGCCTTTATATTACTTAATAAATATAATCGATATTTTGAGACTATTCATAAAGCTTGTGTGTTAAGTAATTTTAAAAATATAAAAGAATTTTTTCCAAATTTTAATATTGATTTATGTAGAACTACAAATTTATATACAAATTACCACAGAAAAGATATATTTGAATATATTTCAAAAAAAAAATGGATTCGATGTTTGTATTGTACGAAGGGATACAATGAAAAAATGTTTTGAACTTATTTGTGAATTTATTAAAAAAAAGGAAATAAAAGATGCACCAGACGATTTCTTGGACAAATTTAAAAAATTTTTAAGTATAGGAGTCTCATATAATTATTTGGATGCGCAGAAAAATGATAAACCGAATCAATATGAAGATAAATTATTTATAACACCAAACACGGTGCCATTATTTTCTTATGATATGCACGCAAATTTGTGCCTGGAAATATGTGATAAATTTGGCGCTCTTTGTGGAGAAGCAGTTAATACATATATTTCAAATATGTTTCATGTATTACTTGATGGGCTTCCAAATGTTATTATGTTGAACGAAAAAGATCACTTAAGATTTGATAAAAGTATATCTAAGGTAGCAACCAATCATTTAAAGCGGAGACAATTAAATATCCATAATATGCCAAACATCGACCCCCAAAGGTATCCAGTATATATATTTTCAATGCTCGATTTATATTATTGTTCACATAATACTTTCCACGACGACAACGCGGTAGAATTATCTAAAAAGTTAATAAAAAAACAAAATTGGATAGAATATATTTTAAAGGACAAAAAGATTATTAGTGAAATATATGTAGTTATATCTAAACCAGAACTTTTAACAATTGAAACATATATAAATACGTTATTTAATAAAGATGTAAAGTTTGATTATATTATTTCAAATCACCACAAATCTTCTAATTATTTAAATGATAAAGCCCTTAATATGTGTGAAAATGTTATTACAAAATATTTTCCATATTCTCAAAATTTTTTCGAGATCAACAGTTACGATTATATAAGTTTGAAGATTATGGGCGCGCGTTGAGGAAGTCTTACTTTCCTTGTTCCGTTGATGATATGTACAATTATCACAAACACATATATAATTATGTGATGAGTTATGAAAATCTAGAATTTTTGGGCAGTAATTATAATCACAATAATGACACATTGAATTTATACAGTTGTAACCTGTACCCCAATGATAGGAGGATCAACCAATATATAACCCTTTACAGTAAAGAAGATGATGATAGTGATAATGAAAATAAAAATAAAAGGATCCGTACCTAATCATACTCGAAACAAAGGGAATGAAATAGTCCTACTTTACTGATTGTTTTTTTTATTTTATTTGTTGTCATCTCATTATTTAATTGATTTTAAAAAGATTATTGGTTATTGTAAGACAATGATATATAAGTCAACCAATCTTTGTGTATCGTAGTTTTTTGTTGGTTTCAAATGTTTCGCTTTCCCGTTTACGCTTCTGAAGAGCATTGGTATTATGAAATGAAGTCAAACTATTTTGATAATCTTGTAATAAAATTTGTTTAAAATTTTCTTGGTTGATTTCCATTTCCTCGTGATAATTATTTTCTTTATAGACATCTAATTGTTTTATAATTATAGCATTATTTTTCGCCAATGTTTTTAAATCATTGGAAATATTATACATATTCACACTTAACCCATTAGTTCCATGGTCAAAAGCATTTGAATCACCCAAACATATATTTAAAATATTACTTTTTACTCTGAACAATTTATCATTTGATAATGGTTTTTCAATGGTTTTGTTTTGTAATTCCTTTTTTGTTATTTTTGTACATACAAAGGCACAATTAGATATATTTTCGTCTTTATTTAACACGCAAATCTCATTATCATTGGTTAAACAAATTCTTTCGGGGACGTGTTTTTTATCATACAAATCAAATAAATCTGTAAATATTGATTTTCTTATAGAGGTTAAAAGCGTCTTTGGGCGAAGGGTATTATTTTTTGTTCTTAATTCTAAGATATTACTATCATTATTTATCAGAAAATTATAAACTGAAATATTTTCAGTTTTTATTTCCATAGGAGCCAAAGAATTCATAAAATCTCCAATAATAATTCGAATGCGGTTATGTATAGCAAATAAATCTATTTTCCCTTTAATTATTTCTTGTTCTGATGGAATTATACAATAACAAACATCATTATAACAAACCTTTCCCCTTTTTTATTAAAAATATCCAAATTGTATCGAATAGCTTAATGTTTTGTATAGTATTTTCCCAATATTTTATTACATTAGACTGAAGTAAAAATACATCAATTGGATCCATACAACTACTAACACATCGTATAGTAGGATTTCGATCTTGATGGTTCTCAATTTCATATACATTTGGAAAACTATATAAGTTTTCTTTGATATATTTGAGAATTTCTGTTTCTCTGACCCGAAATAAAGTATTTCTGGAAGGAAGATAATCTACTACTTTTCTCTCTTGAATTTCTTCCTGAGATGGAATTTTTATGAGGTATATAGTATCCTCGTCATTCATTTTATTGAATTTTGTATATTTTCCCATTAACCCATACAACATTAATATTTCCACACATAATATCCTCAAAATTATAAATGGTTTCTTCGGTGTTATAAATATTTTCATGAATATTATACTCTATAGTTTTTGCTTTATTGTGGTCATGAATATTTTGCATAACATTTGTTGAAAGTTTCAAGACTTCACTTATTATATCTTCATTCAACACTACGATACCGTTGTCTATTTTATAACTTACATTCATACACGAATTATTTTCACTATTTTCATTTAAATCCTTAATAAAATTTTGATATTTGTTAATATCTAAATAAGGATTCTCCTTCAGTTCTGATGCCTTTATTTGTTCAATTCTGTTTTTTGATAAGGGCTTTGAAATAGTTTTTTCTTGTATTTCATAACAAGTTGGGCGTAAAATATAAAAATATGTTTCATCGTTGTGAGTATCGTTATATCCTCCAATTATCCAAAACTGGTCTTGGTTTTTATTAAGTATAAAACTGTTGTAAGCATCATTTTTATTTGGCAATATCACCATTTTTTATTTAACCAATGAAAACATGACATTATTATTATTATTTATTATTATTATTATTATTATTATTATTATTATTAATTATAAAAAGGGAAAATTTTATATATATATTATAGCAACAGCAATATATAAAGGGGCCAACTCCCTTGTTTGAAAGTAAAATAGAAACACGACCTAGGATACTCTCCTACAACAACTATTACTTGCCGTACCTGCCCATTTTAATAGAAATTAACAATGGATAAATTTATTACACACGAGGATAAGAAATATATGAGTTTACAGTTAACTGATGCGAGAGAAAATCGAGGAGATGTTTATTTTGCAGTAGATAATTATATAAAGGGAATGAAATTGATCAGAAAAAATCATAAGCCTAATTTATCCAGTCCACAGGATTTACAGTTGTTTCTGCATTATGAAAATACTCCCCAAAACAAATTTCTAAATTTCATATTTACATAAATAATATCATGTCTAACAGAGATACGGCCATTCAGATTAAAGAATATGCTGGAGTAAATTGTGACGACTCGTTTATAACTAAAAAACACACATCATATATGCTTTCCAGACTAATTTCCGATGATAATCAGTTACAAATTAAAATTTGTGAAAATTCTCAACCCAGGGAAATAATTGATAATGACGATCTAATGGAAAGAGCGAATCCTACCGCTATATTGGTGTTTAATATATCGGCTGGTAATTGTACAACCCCACACGTAGAAGCATTAGAAGTTTTAACAGATTCTTGTTTTGATGAGGTAGACCGAGGAAATATGATTATTGCTTCAAAAACTGAATTAGCTTTGGGTGGAAAGACTGGCCAAAAATTTAAGTGTGTTAATTATAAACAAGACGATGATACAAATACTTTGTACAAAATACATATCTATGCTACGAGCGACGACGTTGCTTTTGAAAAACTTAGGTGCATAAGATCTGTGTAAAAATGAACTTTTTAAATAAAAAAAAAAACCTCGAATTATTTTCATTGTCCTTGTGTTTTAGTGTGATTATTCATATTTTTTTCCTTGTTATAATTTAACTATACCCAAAAGGTAAAACCTTTTCAATCTCTCTTTTAACTTTTATATTATTAGTGGTGGGGGGAATGAATACCGGGGGTGGAGGAACATCCATCGTGTCTAATAATCTATTAATTGATACCAACAAAGATTGTATCGTATCAGGATTAATAAATTTTATTTTATCAGTATTATTTTGAGGTGTTGGCTGGGATGAGGACAAAAAACTTTTATCAAAATTTATACTATCATCCATCATAATATCTTGTTGTTGTTGCGTTTCTGGTGTTGAATTTGGATTTGAAAGAATTTCATCATTAATTTCATAATTTAATGTAGGAATTGAAGTAGCTATTCTATTTTGAAAGACGTTATTTATATCTTTTGAATCTATTTTATTCATATAGGGATAACCACCATTTTGAATATATGGGTGAAATGTTGGTATGATATCTATTTCGTCGATTTGTG
>NC_090737.1:89920781-89925781 GCF_036898095.1 Palaemon carinicauda | reverse complement strand
TGCCAGGGGGAACCACACGCTGTTCGGCCACTTGTGGGCCACTATTGCCGATACCTCATTGAAGGATCTCAGTTTGTTGAGGACCCTCAACAGAAGGTTGTGAGGAGGGAACAGATAAATCCTGGACCATCTGTTCCAGTCGAGGGACATCGCGTCCACTTCTTCCGCTTAGGGGTCCTCGTACGGGGACACGTACAGGGGCAACTTCTTGTTGTCTTTCGTCGCAAAGAGATCTATCTGCAGTTCTGGGACTTGATTCAGAATGAAGGAGAATGATCCTGCGTCTAAGGACCATTCCGACTCTATCGGTGTGAACCTGGATAGAGCGTCCGCTATCACATTGCGGACTCCTTGAAGGTGAACTGCCGACAGGTACCACTTCTTCTTTTCCGCTAATTGGAAGATGGCCAACATCACCTGATTTAGAGGTGGTGACCTCGATCCTTGTCGATTCAAGCAACTCACAACTACTTCGCTGTCCATCACCAATCTTATGTGGATCGAGTGACGCAGGGAGACTTTCTTTAAGGTAAGGAGCACTGCCATAGCTTCTAGAAAGTTTATGTGAAAGGTCTTGAATAGCTTGGACCAAGTCCCCTGGACTTTTTTCCGATGAGAGTTACCTCCCCATCCCTCCTTCGAGGCGTATGAGTGAATCGTCACCGATGGGGGAGGTGGCTGAAGAAGAACCGACTTCTTTAGATATCTGGCTTGGGACCAAGGCCTGAGAAGAGTACGTAGCCGAAGCGGAACTGGTCTTCTCAGATCTCTTCGCGCGTTTGATGCATAACTTCTCCAAACTCTGGTTGCATCCTTTAGCTGTGCTCTTAGCACAAGGTCTGTCACCGAAGCAAACTGAAGAGAGCCCAGTACCCTCTCCTGTTCGGGTCTTGATATCCTTTCGGAATCTAGAAGTCTCTTGACAGAACCTGCTATCTCTTTCCTTTTCTTCGCCGGCATGGAGAAACGGTGTAACATTAGGTCCCAGTGGATTCCCAGCCACTGGAACTTTTGAGATGGAGAAAGTCGACACTTTTTTCTGTTGATCTTGAAGCCTAGATACTCTTGGAACTGGATCACTTGACTGGAAGCTTGCAAGCATTCTGTCTCGGATGCTGCCCACACCAGCCAGTCGTCCAGGTAGGCTACTACCTGAATTCCCTTTAGGCGTAATTGTTTGAGAGCTACGCTCGCAAGCTTCGTGAAAATCCTTGGTGCTATATTTAGCCCGAATGGCATGGCTCTGAAGGCGTATAGTCTTCGTTGTAGCTTGAACCCTAGGTAGGGGGAGAGTCGACAGTTGATTGGAACGTACCAATAGGCGTCTGACAAGTCTATGGAGACGGAATATGCCATCTTGTGCAGTAAGGTCCTTATGTGTTGCAGTGTTAGCATCTTGAATTTGCAATTCACTATGAACTTGTTGAGTGGCGACAAGTCCAGAATGACTCTGAGCTTTTCCGAGTCTTTCTTGGGAACACAAAACAGCCTTCCTTGGAATTTGATGGACTTCATCCTTCGGATCACTTTTTTCTCCAACAGTTCTTGGACATACTCCTCCAGAACGGGGGTGGAGTGTTGGAAAAACCGAGGGCAAGGGGGTGGAGTGCTGTACCAGCTCCAGCCTAGTCCGTTCTTGAGTAGGCTGTGGGCCCAGGGATCGAAGGTCAACTGATACTGAAAATTCTGAAGTCTCCCTCCTACCGGCATCATCTCACTTGGACTGCCGTCCTGAGGTCTTGCCTCCCTGACCGCGACCACCCCTGAATCCCCTTCCCCTTGAGGGGCGCCTAGACAAGCCTCTGGCTACTCCTCTAGGCTTTGCTCCAAAGGAAGTAGAGTGCCCTTCGAACGTTGGGGTGAATGCCGTGGACTGTGTCGACACAGCCTGAGGTACCCACTGGAATGTGGTCAGGGTTTGTGCCACCATCTTGGGCACTGAAGGCAATGGGAATTGCAGTTGCTGTTGCTTTCTAAGAGGCTTGGCTGGCCGAGACGGTAGCCTAGTCCTCATAGTCTTCCTCTTTGGTTGAGGACCCTAATCCGGGGAAGACTTTCTTTTGATAGCCAGGCCCCACTTCTGGAGAAGGTTTCTATTCTCCGAGGCGGCCTTATCAACAACTTCTTTGACCAATTCGGAAGGGAAAAGGTCTTTGCCCCAAATGTTGGTGGAGATTAGTTTCCTTGGCTCGTGCCTCACCGTAGCCGAGGTGAACACGAACTCCCTACAAGCTCTCCTCGCCCTGACGAAGCTATAAAGATCCTTCGTCACTGTGGCCAGATGAGTCTTGGCCACTACCATGAACATTTCATGGACCTTGGGGTCACTTGCCATCGTCTCAAGAGTAGTCTGAAGAGACATTGAGGCAGCCAGTCTTTCTTTTGTCTCGAGCTCTCTCCACAAAAGAAAGTCAGACAGCTTAGGGAGGTCCTCGCCGAACTGACGTCCGGCAATATCAGCCTCCAACTTCCCAACTGAGAAGGTAAGATGGACGTCCTTCCAGTCTTTGTGGTCCATAGGCAGGGCCAGCAACAAGGGTTTACTCTCCTCCAGGGAGGGGCAAGGCTTGCTGGCCTCGACTGCTTTTATTACAGCCGCAAACCCTTTCTGTAAAAAGGGGAAGGCTCTAGCAGGAGACCACACAAAGGAAGGAAGCTTCTTACTCAATGCAGCTACCTTTGAGTTCGAGAAGCCCCTCTCTTTCATCGAGGATGAAAGCAAAGCTTGAGCCTTAGCATGGTCCATCACTATGACCTCCTTCGGCTCTGTCTCCTCCTTTGAAGCTGGTTCCTTCCTCAGCCGGACATAACAGTCTGGAAATGACCCCTTGCTGGGCCAGAATTCCACCTCCTCTAGGGGAACTGAACCCAACTTATCCGAGATGACGATCTTTCCAGTCGTCATCGGCATGTGCTCAGCATACCTCCATGGGTTAACATCTGAGCACAAGGGAAGGTCTTTCACATTGAGCCTTTTCAGGGGCCCATGTGATGCTGCAAGGCTCTGCATCCGCAGTTCCATTGCAGCCGCCTTCTCCTGATTCTCCTTCTGCATTTGTTGGATCATTCCAACAATGGAGGAGAGGGCCTGTCCCAGCTCTACTGGGAGAGCGGACGATGTTGAGGGAATAGGCTCCGGGATCTGAACCGGAGTAGCCGACACCTCGTCGGCCTCTTCCTCTACAATGTCTGGGGCTTGAGCTTCATCCTGGCCTCCTGCCAGGAGGTCTTCCTCCAGACGCTCGTCCACATCAGACATCCTGTCATCCAACTGGATGTCTTGCAAAGCGACTGCGACTTCAGCATCCACCTGGATCTGAACTTAGGGGATCTCCTCTTGAGGGTGGGGATTCACTGCATCAGCTGATGCCTTAGGGAAAAGATACGCCCTCATCTTCTCACTAGGAAGATAAGGTCCAGAGGTGTTCTTCTGGAAGCCCCTTACCCAGGTACGAAGCTTCTCCCTTGCTATATCCCTTGATTCCGCCATCCTAGGGGAATCAATGGCCTCAGTAATCAGGTTAGTGCACACGGTACATACCTGAGGGTCCCAATACTTGAGATCACCCTTGGAGACAGCACATGCTGCGTGCCTCCTACAAAACTCATGTCCGCAGAGGTTTTTACTGTGGACATTGCAGAAAACACTTCCTCACTTCGGAGTGTCCTCCTGTAAAGAGAAGAAATTTCCATGAGTATCAAGTGAACTACGTATCACTGGATATGCACAGTTTAGCATAACAATTCAGAAAGGAAAGACACACACTTGTGTTTCCTTCAAAACCAATTGTTGCAGCCTTCCAGATAATAAAATCATATGGTTAATCTTTTCTAGAATAACCAATGAAAAGTTTCCAGAGGAAACAGGTGTAGCTCACACCTAAGCAATGATTTTAAAATCCTGGATAATAGACAAGAAAGAACTCACTTTCTTATCTGTAAGGCAACATCAAAGGGCTGTGCAAGACAACACAAAAGTGTTAGAACACACAGTGCTGTACCAAAACTTATACTATAGTTTTCTTCTTACAGTACTTGTTATACTGAAGAATACTGGTACAGTATAAAAGGTTAAGTGCCGGCCGGCACACACCATATCTAGCTTTAAAGTATACTACTTAACAGCTATAAGGCGGCAGAATGCTGGTTCAAATGCCTGTGCCGGCCGGCAACAGCCAATGTCGGCTACACAAGGTAGCACCCGGCTGCCGGCCACTGCTCCTAGCGACCGGCAGACAAGGGCTGACATTAGCCGGCTGGCAAAGGTAAACAAGAGGACTACAACTGCCCAGCTGCCGGCCTCATAGGCCGACAGCTGAGTCGGGTACAGCACTAGAAGAAAACAGAATGGATGCCAGGAAAAGAGCGTAAACTACCTCCAAACCCGGCAATCCGAAAGAGTGCATATAAGGAAGGGGAGAATCTAATTCAGGCTTCCTGACCAATGCCGTCTGGCTCTACAGGCAGGCATGGATGGGGGACCAAGGGAGGTCCGGGCAGCACTCAAAGCAGAAGACCCTTGCCGGCCGGCAAGGGACTGAGTCAATTCCACATCCTAACCTATCCTAGGTCCAGATGTAGAATGACGTACAGTACTGTAATGGCTAAGCCATTACGGAGATAGAGGGGGAAGGGACAAAAGAGGGTCCTACCAACCTTATTTTAGTGAAGGATCACCCGCAGCCAAGAAAACTCATCTTAGCCTAAGGGAGATCCAAGGACGGAGGACAGCAATACTTGCCAGCTCCCAAAGAACCAAAGCAAGGAAGGTGTTGCTACTCCCAGGGAAAGGATCTTATCCTCCCCCGAGAACAGCAACAAGGACTAGTCTGCTAGATCACAAAAGAAGGAATCATCTCGTACAGAAACCTTCGGTAGTGACCTAAGGAGGCTAAGCCTCCTATGTCTGTGTCAGGCCAGCGAGGGAGACTCTACCCCAAGCCAGACAAACACAGACTCAGACTAAAAACTCTGTTGTTCTGTCCCTCTCTGAAACCATA
>NC_090737.1:89908281-89910781 GCF_036898095.1 Palaemon carinicauda | reverse complement strand
AGACCCGGTGCTAAGTGCACAGCTAAAGGATGCAACCGGAGTTTGGAGAAGTTATGCATCAAACGCGCGAAGAGATCTGAGAAAACCAGTTCCGCTTCGGCTACGTACTCTTCTCAGGCCTTGGTCCCAAGCCAGACATCTAAAGAAGTCGGTTCTTCTTCAGCCACCTCCCCCGTCGGTGACAATTCACTCAGACGCCTCGAAGGAGGGATGGGGAGGTCACTCTCATCGGAAAGAAGTCCAGGGGACTTGGTCCAAGCTATTCAAGACCTTTCACATAAACTTTCTAGAAGCTATGGCAGTGCTCCTTACCTTAAAAAAAGTCTCCCTGGGTCACTTGATCCACATAAGGTTGGTGATGGACAGTGAGGTAGTTGTGAGATGCTTGAATCGACAAGGATCAAGGTCACCACCTCTCAACCAGGTGATGTTGGCCATGTTCCAATTGGCGGAAAAGAAGAAGTGGTACCTGTCGGCAGTTCACCTTCAAGGAGTCTGCAATATGACAGCGGACGCTTTATCCAGGTTCACACCGATAGAGTCGGAATGGTCCTTAGACGCAGGATCATTCTTCTTCATTCTGAGTCAAGTCCCAGAACTGCAGATAGACCTCTTTGCGACGAAAGACGACAAGAAGTTGCCCCTGTACGTGTCCCCGTACGAGGACCCCTTAGCGGGAGAAGTGGACGCGATGTCCCTCGACTGGAACAGATGGTCCAGGATTTATCTGTTCCCTCCTCACAACCTTCTGTTGAGGGTCCTCAACAGACTGAGATCCTTCATTGGGGTAGCGGCAATAGTGGCCCACAAGTGGCCGAACAGCGTGTGGTTCCCCCTGGCATTGGAACTACGGTTGAAGTTTCTACCGCTACCAGATCCAGTTCTGACCCAGCGAGTCCAGAAGTCGACTGTCTGCACTTCATCACAGAAAACCCGGACCCTGCAGCTCATGATTTTCTCTCCCTAGTGGTGAGAAAGCGTTTCGGGATTTCAAAAGCCAGTATAGACTTCCTAGAGGAATATAAATGCAAATCCACTAGAAGGCAATATGAGTCATCTTGGAGAAAATGGGTGGCCTTTGTCAAGGCGAAGAATCCGCAGGAGATCTCGACAGACTTTTGCTTATCTTTCTTCATCCACCTCCATGGTCAAGGGTTGGCAGCTAACACGATTTCGGCGTGTAAGTCTGCTTTGACAAGACCCATTCTATATGCCTTCCAGATCTTCCTCGGTAACGAGATCTTTGATAAAGTTCCGAAAGCCTGCGCTAGGCTCAGACCTTCAGCACCTCCAAAGGAGTGTGCGTTAAAGGATTTGACCCAAAAAGTTATTTTCCTATTTGCACTCGCATCCGGGGCCAGGGTTAGTGAGATTGTAGCCCTCTCGAGAGAGGGAGGTCGTGTTCAGTTCCTGGATGGGGGAGAACTGAACCTGTTTCCGGATCCTACGTTTCTCGCCAAGAATGAGTTACCCACCAACAGGTGGGGTCCCTGGAGAATCTGCCCTCTGAAAGAAGATGCATCTCTTTGTCCAGTAAAATGCCTAAAGGTCTATCTTCCTAGAACTTCAGACTTCAAGGGTGGTCAACTATTCAGGGGAGAAACATCAGGCTCAAATTTATCTCTGAATCAACTGAAATCATAGTACACCCGCAGGTCACGATCCGAGGAAAGTTGCCCCATCCTTAAATTTCTTTAATTGTATGGATTTTGAACATCTCCATTCATAAACTGGCTGGAAGTCTTCCAGAGTGTTCTTTCGCCACTATGCGAAGCAAGTAGAGGAACTAAAGAGATCTGTGGTAGCAGTGGGTCGCGTCATTAACCCTACTGTTTAACTCTGCGAGGAACACTGGTTTTAATTGGGATGATTAATTCCAGGGTGAGTGTGTAGTTACATACTGTACTACAAACTAAGTGAGGGCACTGAGTTGCCCACGTAGACTGTTCCATTTCCAAAGGTGAACCTAGCATAAGTGCAGACATGTGTGCCGAGCGTTTTCTAACGCTAATGTGATTGATTTGTAATACAGACTTTTATGACTTTGATACCTCGGTATCTTAAAAGTGGCAATAATGTTTTTTCTTTTAGATAAACAAGTTCTGATTACTATCATACTTCTGCTTAAAGTTTTGGTTATCCTCTTCTTATATATATATATATATATATATATATATATATATATATATATATATATATATATATATATATATATATATATATATATATATATATATATATATATATATATATATATATATATATATATATATATATATATATATATATATATATAAAAAGAGGATAACCAAAACTTTAAGCAGAAGTATGATAGTAATCAGAACTTGTCTATTTATTGTCTGTCAATAAACTTGTTCTTGAGAACTTTGCGTCTCCTTCACCTGTGTCAATTTATTGGTATAATTGAGCATTCATTCTATGTGCTTTATCTGGGATAATTCTAATAGATTGTTCCTTTATGCAAGCTATGTTGCATTGG
>NC_090737.1:89895781-89903281 GCF_036898095.1 Palaemon carinicauda | reverse complement strand
CACAATCACGTAAACTCTCATGAAAATATATAGGATATTTATTCTTAAGAGACTAGAACTAAAGATTGATGGAAAACAGAGATGAACAAATAGGATTTAGAAAAGGTAAGAGTTGTACTGACCAGATTTTTATTTTAAGACGTGATGTACAGAAATGTTTAGAATATAAAAATCGATTTTTGATGAAATTTGTGGGCTAAGGAAAAGCCTTTGATCGTGTGCCTCAGACAATTTTGTTGAGAATCCTGCGTTTTAAGGTGCATTCACTTCAATATGTAAATTTGATTAGGTCTGCTCATGAGCATAGCAAGTGAACAGTTAATGTTATTGGAGTCTTATCAAATTATTTTCCAGTGGACATTGGAGTACTCCAAGGAAATGTGCTGTTATCAATGTTGTTTATCCCCCTCAAAAATTGTGTAATGCATAGAACAGTTGGGGATGGTGACGAAGGGTTCGAGTGCATTGGTTATAGGAAATTATATGGCCAAGAGTATGCTGATGATACCATCCTTATTAGAGGAACACCACAGTATTTGTAATTTTAGCTTACTAGAATGCATGAAATATCCCAAAAGGTAGATATGAAGATAACGGAATATGCAATGGAAGATGAAATATCATTGGAAAGAGAGTGGATTAATAAGGTAAATGAGTTTAGATATTTAAGATCTCTGTTATCTAATACACGGTCTTTAGAATTTGAATCTCAATGAATGGTTGAGAAAATCAAATAAGAAAATAAGAAGGCTAATAAAATCTCAAAATTAAATCGCCTTAAATTACTTATGAAAATCTGGCTGTGTATCACTTTAGGGAGGTTTGTTTTACTATATATCCTGAGTCGTGGTATAACAATGAAATATATCCAACAAATTTCCCTGATTTCAGAACAGAGCCCTGAGAAGAATTTTGGAATTGTAATGGCAGTAAAAGACAAAAAACGAAACCATCAAAGAAATTACTCGAGTGCTATATGTGTATGATATCATTGTAAGGAGTAGATGAAGATGTTTTGTTCATTCTCTTTGCACTCCATAAGAGTGATTAGTTCATCAAACATTTAATTAGGCTCCTAAATGGTTGAGGACTATGAAGCGTGAAATAGGAGAAGATGAATGGAGAAGAATAGATTTTTAAAAGCTCAAGATATAGACGACTGGCAAAATCTAACCAATTCCCTATGCGTCAATAGGCATAGAAGATGAAGATAATGATGATAATGAAGATGATGATGATGATTATTATTATTATTATTATTATTATTATTATTATTATTATTATTATTATTATTATTATTATTATTATTATTATTATTATTGACATATCAACGATAATCAACAATTGAAATCATGCTTAACGCTGAGGTACTTGTCCAAAATATTCACCTTTTTTATTGTTTCGCTGCAATAAATAGATCCTAAGAATCTTCCATTAGTTACAACGTCTTAACTATCATTTGATACGGCTAATTTAATTTAATTACCACAAGTAATAGAATTAAAAAAGAAAACTGGTTCCAATTAGTCTGATGCGAGTCGAACGCTTAATTGCCCATTAAAGACTTACGACCTCATTTTCGTATTGAGAATTAAACTAGAATGGTCGTTCTGGAAAGTTTATTATTTAGATAGTACATGTTCTGATTGATTAGTTGTCAATAAATATTTAGAGTAGAGTTCAATGACTCTGACTCACATGATGCAATAAGGTGATTAAGTCATGGTTTATCAGTTTATGATAAATTTTGAAAGGTCTGAAACGTAGTAGTTCGTGGGCGATATTAGTAATTTCTTACAAAACTTTATTCCGTTGTTATTGATTTTTGGATAATCAGTCATATATTACAGTATGTGTTAAGGCTTCAAGTCAGATGATAAATCATAAAAATATTTTAATTCTTCCATTCTCATGTGTGTCGATTATTGTTCTCCTGTGTAGACTTCAGCAGCTAAATCTTTTCTGAATTTTTTAACAAAACTTGGTATAGTTTAAATATCTTATTCCTGATTTAAATATTAATTTCTGGTACCGTCGTTCAGGTAGTTCTACATATATGTCGCATAAGATGTATTATAATTGTGACCTCCCTTTACATTTGGATCTTCCTAGTTTGTACCATCCTTTATTTAGTAATTACTCTTCACAAATATTCATCTATCCTAAACTTCATGGGCTCATCATTTCCTCTCCTTTTATAGATCCATGGCATCTAACTGGCTAGTAGCCTCCTGGCTAGTACAGTGGTAACGTGTTTGCCTAGCATTCGCATGGCAAGAGATCGATCCCCACCCAGGACCGTGAGTTTAAGCTGTTTACTGGGGAGGCTACTGCTGTCGTAGGGCACCACAGTGGGGGGTTGGGCTTGCCCGGCTGACGTTCTGGTGAGCATCTATTCTGATGGAACCGGAACTGAAACCAGTCACCTTTAACCTTTAACTGCACCTCCTCATATAGTGGTCTTCCAATTTCTCCTGAATCAAATATTACAAAAGCAACATATATTGTTGGAACACTGCACAGCTTCCCTTTAAATCTTATTCATCAGTAACATATATACACATATGCACATTACACACACGCACACACACACACACGCCTCTCTCTCTCTCTCTCTCTCTCTCTCTCTCTCTCTCTCTCTCTCTCTCTCTCTCTCTCTCTCTCTCTCTCTCTCTCTCTATATATATATATATATATATATATATATATATATATATATATATATATACAAATATATATGTATATGTATATATATACATATATATATATATATATATATATATATATATATATATATATATATATATATATATATATATATATATATGCAGGAGTAGTCAAAAAATCTTGATAATTGGAATTATTTGATTTGATTTGATGAAATAGAAAGAAGTGAGGACAATATGTTAGCGATAGATTGTAAGATTCGAAAGGTGTATGAGGATGATAGAGACGAAGACTAAACTAAGTTTGGATATAAGGGACAGATAATTTAGAAAAGCAGAGGCAAATGGCACAGCCTACGCAAAGTAGTTCAAAGAATAGCGCATGAGACTTATCTGTTTGTTGGTGAACTGACTGAAAAATAAATTCTAATTCTAATGCTGACCACCATTACTAGGAATTTAGCGTAAAAAATAATATTTTTACACTTGGGAATCTGGTTTTATGAGCAAGTAATTCACCTTTATAATACTTATAACAAAGAGAATTTCTAAAATAAGTACACTTAAGCAGAGTAGGATTTGACCATAACATCTTTTTTTCTCACCGGAATTACAGTGATATTTACACATTTAAATCTGCAATCAAAAGAGGCAGAGAAACAAAAGTAATACTATCAATTTTTAGCAAATAAAAATCAAAATAGCCTGAAATGAATAAGGGAATTTTATAGAATTCCAAGTAACTTCTTATGTATTATGATATCAAAGTGCATCAAATTTCTGCTGGATGTGGTCTGCCCCAAAATCAGATAATTTTAGAGCTTATTATTTTTTCCTGGACATACGAAATTAAATTTAATCATAGTTTTTGTTTTTGCTAATGGAAATACCCCATTTCTGAAAAATTCACAATAACTATATTTTACACAGGGGTAAACACTAATATAAGTAAATTTATAAATATATATATATATATATATATATATATATATATATATATATATATATATATATATATATATATATATTTATATATATTTATATACATATATATATATATATATATATATATATATATATATATATATATACATATATATATGTATATATATATATATATATATATATATATATATATATATATATATATATATATATATATATATATATATATATGTATGTATATATATATATATATATATATATATATATATATATATATATATATATATATATATATATATATATATATATATATATATGTATATATATATATATGTATATAAATTATATATATATATATATATATATATATATATATATATATATATATATATATATATATGTATATATATATATATATATATATATATATATATATATATTTATATATATATATATATATATATATATATATATATATATATATATATATATATATATATATATATATATATATATATATATATACAAACATATATATATATATATATATATATATATATATATATATATATATATGTATATATATACATATATATATATATATATATATATATATATATATATATATATATATATATATATATATATAAATATATATATATACATATATATTCTTACTAGGTAAATTTTGTTCTGTTGTTGGCACAGAATTTCAAACCTAGTTAGTTATAGTAATTTCTTTGTTTTGTAGTATAATATTGTATGGATTATTTAACATTTAACCGTTTCGATGTAATTAGACAATGCATAAAAAAATCAACAGAGTATGACTTGCCAATATGTATGGCTTTTATAGACTATGAGAGAGCTAAAAAAAATAATAAGCAGACTAATTAAAGCTCATTTAATCAAGGAATTAAAAAAATATATATAATTTGAAAACACTTAAAGATATTTATACAGAAAATATAACAAACCTTAAACAACAAAAAGTTAATTAGAGAACTCCCATGAGATAGTTAGACAGACAGGCCCTATCTTTCCAAAATTATTAGCAACATGCCTAAAAGAAGTCTTGAAAAACTTAGATTGGAAAAATATATGGGTTGATATTAATGGGGAATACCCTAACAACTTAACATTTGCAAATGACACAATGGTTTTTAGTGAATCATGGGGTTAATTAGATTTAAGATTTAAGCAAAGAAAGCAGAAATATACGATAGAAAATAGTTATGGTTATATCTAAGATAATTTTCAATTTGAAATGCGGAGACAACAAGTAAGAGTTATGAAAGAACCTCCAAAGATTATTAATGAAAATAAGAACCTACGACAGACAGTGAATATTATCACAGGACAAGAAACTGAAAACAAAAATAAAATAAGATAAAAGAATGAAACAGACGGCATTTGTTAAATAATACGAGATTAAGACACGTATATGTTCACTATCTCTAAAAAGAACAGTATTTAATTAGATGTTCCTATCAATTTTAACTTATGTAAGAGAAAATATACTTTTGTTTCATGAAAATACCTAAATAAGCACTATTATTTACAGGAACAACTACAATAGCAGTAGCTTTTATATATATCTGGCCTAACAATAAGATACTATTTTCAAGCTTCACAGGATTGATTTTTGAAGATGTGGGCTACATGAATATTTTTCAGCATGAATTCACCGATTTCCTTGGGGAAAAAAAATGCTATTTAGTAGGTTTTGCATTCATATATTGCCTTTTTTTTAACTGACCTTAGATTTAGAACTTTTAAGGAACTGCTAATCTGACAGTTAATCAAGTTAATCACGCATGCACATACTGCTCCACATGCCCGGATATAAAATAGTAATGGCTCTCAGTTTTACGAAAACTATTTACTTTTACATTGAAATACTTTTTTTATTTCTATATACATGGCACTCAACGCATGTGTAAAAACAAATACTGGTGGGAAAATGCTTCGATAATTCAAAGATTATAAAGCCCTTCTTAGAATTGGGGCTAAGGAGATAGCATCTGTCCTAAAAGTCTATAGCAGGCGTTCTCTCTCTCTCTCTCTCTCTCTCTCTCTCTCTCTCTCTCTCTCTCTCTCTCTCTCTCTCTCTCTCTCTCTCTCTTTTCAAACCTAATCACTTTTTATTCATTATTAAGGGTGAATGTAGGAGATTCATCCACAACCAAACAATAGCTTATATATATATTATATATATATATATATATATATATATATATATATATATATATATATATATATGTATGTATATATATATATATATATATATATATATATACATATATATATATATATATATATATATATATATATATATATATATATATATATATATATATATATATGTATATATATATATATATATATATATATATATATATATATATACATATATATATATATATATATATATATATATATATATATATATATATATATATATATATATATATATATATATATATACATATATATATATATATATATATATATATATATATATATACATATATATATATATATATATATATATATATATATATATATATATATATATATATATATATATATATATATATATATATATATATATATATATATATATGTCTGGTAGCAGACACAGAAGAGAAGCTTGACCGACTAGTGACAGAATTTGGAAGGGTGTGTGAGAGAAGGAAGTTGAGAGTTAATGTGGGTAAGAGTAAGGTTATGAGATGTACGAGAAGGGAAGTGTTGCAAGGTTGAATGTCATGTTGAATGGAGAGTTACTTGAGGAGGTGGATCAATTCAAGTACTTGGGGTCTGTTGTTGCAGCAAATGGTGGAGTGGAAGCAGATGTACGTCAGAGAGTGAATGAAGGTTGCAAAGTGTTGGGGGCAGTTAAGGGAGTAGTAAAAAATAGAGGGTTGGGCATGAATGTAAAGAGAGTTCTATATGAGAAAGTGATTGTACCAATTGTGATGTTTGGATCGGAGTTGTGGGGAATGAAAGTGATGGAGAGACAAAAATTGAATGTGTTTGAGATGAAGTGTCTGAGGAGTATGGCTGGTGTATCTCGAGTAGATAGGGTTAGGAACGAAGTGGTGAGGGTGAGAACGGGTGTAAGAAATGAGTTAGCGGCTAGAGTGGATATGAATGTGTTGAGGTGGTTTGGCCATGTTGAGAGAATGGAAAATGGCTGTCTGCTAAAGAAGGTGATGAATGCAAGAAAAAGGCCAAGGTTTGGGTGGATGGATGGTGTGAACAAAGCTCTGGGTGATAGGAGGATAGATGTGAGAGAGGCAAAAGAGCGTGCGAGAAATAGGAATGAATGGCGAGCGATTGTGACGCAGTTCCGGTAGGCCCTGCTGCTTCCTGCGGTGCCTTAGATGACCGCGGAGGTAGCAGCAGTAGGGGACTCAGCAGTATGAAGCTTCATCTATGGTGGAAATGTGGGAGGTTGGGCTGTGGCACCCTAGCAGTACCAGCTGAACTCGGCTGAGTCCCTGGTTAGCCTGGAGGAACGTAGAGAGTAGAGGTCCCCTTTTTTGT
This sequence comes from Palaemon carinicauda, assembly GCF_036898095.1. Taxonomy (NCBI): domain Eukaryota; kingdom Metazoa; phylum Arthropoda; class Malacostraca; order Decapoda; family Palaemonidae; genus Palaemon; species Palaemon carinicauda. The sequence continues at coordinate 89,896,118 of NC_090737.1, read as the reverse complement.
TTTGTTTCTTGTTGTTGTCGGCTACCCCCCAAAGTTGGGGGAAGTGCCTTTGGTATATGGATGGATATATATATATATATATATATATATATATATATATATATATATATATATATATATACATATATATATATATATATATATATATATATATATATATATATATATATATATATATATATATATATATATGAATTATCATACACATAGGTATATATATATATACACACACACACACACACATATATATATATATATATATATATATATATATATATACATATATATATATATATATATATATATATATATATATATATATATATATATATATATA
>NC_090737.1:89853281-89868281 GCF_036898095.1 Palaemon carinicauda | reverse complement strand
AAGAATTATATATGAAATATGTACAATAACCCATCAAGTTATCAGAACTGGATATTCAAAATATCAAAGAGAAATGCAAAATGGTGTGCAGCAAACAGAGCCTGTTGATACAAAAACACTTAAAGATGGTTTCTAATAATTGGAACCAACTTATACTTTGAGCCTTACTTAAGCTCTAGATCTAGAGCTTTCAAATATGCGGCTAAAGAGTAAACATTTAGCGCCTACCAGAAATCCGAAACACTGAAGATTTAGAGTCTTTCAAGAGAAAACGGAAAAAATTCTTGTTATCTAAGTAATTCGATAAGGTGTGTTTGACAATAAACACGAAATATGTTGAGAGTAGGATCCTCCTATATTATAGTCAGACACACTTGCTGTAAGACCTCTGACACAGCTGGTTCTGGGGAACTGCATTCATATATATATATATATATATATATATATATATATATATATATATATATATATATATATATATATATATATGTGTGTGTGTGTGTATATACATATATATATATATATATATATATATATATATATATATATATATATATATATATATATATATATATATATATATATATATATATGTATGTATATATATATATATATATATATATATATATATATATATATATATATATATATATATATATATATATACATACATATATATATATATATATATATATATATATATATATATATATATATATATATATATATATATATATATATATATCTTACTTTACAATATCCGTCGAAAATGACGGCTAAATATTCATATTGATATGAACTCAGATGCAACCTCCTCGTACCAGGATATGAATACTTCCTTTCCCCCGTATCTAAGTGACGGAGATAGGTGGACGTGACCCATATATATATATATATATATATATATATATATATATATATATATATATATATATATATATATATATATATATATATATATATATATATATATATATATCTGTATATATATATATATATATATATATATATATATATATATATATATATATATATATATATATATATATATATATATATATATATATATATATCTGTATATATATATATATATATATATATATATATATATATATGTATATATATATATATATATATATATATATATATATATATATATATATGTATATATATACATATATATATATATATATATATATATATATATATATATATATATATATATATATATATATATATATATATATATATATATATATATATCTGTATATATATATCCGTATATATATATCTGTATATATATATATATATATATATATATATATATATATATATATATATATATATATATATATATATATATATATATATATATATATATATATATATATATATACATATATATATATATATATATATATATATATATATATATATATATATTTATATATATATATATATATATATATATATATATATATATATATATATATATATATATATATATATATATATATATATATATATAAGAGTGTGTTCGTGTGTGTGTGTGTATTGCCAGAATGAAACTGCTGCCTAATGTGTACTTTTTGTGAAACTTTACATCTCTTGATACGATTGCCTCTTTCATCACAACTTAAGGTTAAAACATAACAAACAGTGAAAACGATCTCTTCGTCTGGAATAATTACGAGCAAAGGCCAGATGGTACTGTTCTCAAGACTTAAAAAAAAAAAAAAAAAAAAAAAAAAAAAAAAAAAAAAAAAAAAAACAAGAGGAGACCTCTCTAAGGTGATAAACAACTTCTTGGCCTTTCATCCCGTAATACCGAGGCAACGGAGTGTAGTTCAAACGTCTTCAGCTGAGGCAAGTGTTGAGTACTGTTTTAATAAGAATAAGAAAATAATAAATGATTCTACGGTGCACGAATATATGAAGTTAGAAAATTAGATGATATTATTTTTTCTAAATATTAAAAACTCTATAAACAAAGCAGGATGCGATATTTTAATGATGGCATTAAATACTTTTTTATTAATGAATGAAATGGAAGATAAAATATCTTTATTTTTATTTTTCCTCAAGTGCATATCTATTTAGGATTATTAATTTTATGTCTATATCTTACTTTAATTAAAAGAAATTACCAAAAGCTGTTTAAAATCTAAATAAGATACATATAGAAATGAAACAAGAAGGGGTATTTTTTATCAATATTTAAAGAGAAAACAGTTTGTTCGCATATAAATTTGAACTCCCCAGTATTGCATGAAAAATATCAATGTTATAGATTAAATAATTCTCTTTAATGTACTATATCTTCCTTATAAGAAAAGACGTGGAATTTTATATAAACCAGGAAATATTTCTCACAATCTCTCAATATATGTGTGGAAATTTTTATCAGCTTCACAGAAACTGGTTTATTGGCTTCTCGTAATAGAGCACCTCATTTGCAATGAATGTGGATCTCTGTTTTTATACCTTGAGCCTAATTGTTGCAACAACTTGTAAGAATAACACAACTCTATATTAGAAGGAGACTGTAGGAGAAGATTATAATTGCCCATTGTATAGATTGACACATTAGACTAACGTTAACTCTCTCTCTCTCTCTCTCTCTCTCTCTCTCTCTCTCTCTCTCTCTCTCTCCTCTCTCTCTCTCTCTCTCTCTCTCTCTCTCAATATAATAGGTTCGTTAATTAATAAATTCACACATGCTAGTACTGCCATGCTTAATGTTCTTATACTCAGACACATATGAAATAATTTATGCTCCGTCTCCGAAAATTGAAAAAAAAAAATATACCTTTGGATACTGCTTTGTGTATGTTACATATTGATCATAATAAATTTCGCCTGCCTTACATCACACGGAAAATGTATAAAAACAGGAATGTTGCACTTATCAATTAAATGAGAAAATATATTTGAGATTCATTTTGAAGCTTTTTGAAAAATTTGGATATGAGAAATATTTCAAAATTAATCTTAAAACAACTCTGAAAGTAAAGGTAATAATCAAAGTCAAAAATAAAAATAAAATAACAAGTCATTTAGCAGTATATAGGAAAAGCTATTTACAAAAATCAAGTACAAATTTGTTGTTGGCTTAACTTCTCTCTCTCTTTTCTTCATATTCATTTCTATGAAAAATAGCTTACGGTACTAATCTATTGTGTTTTTCCCAAAATAAATAAGCGAATGTTTGTAAAATCTGCCTTAATGAATTCACTCCAAATATTGACTGATTTATGTTAATCAAAGAAAGGACCGATGGTATTCGTAATGGTGATTTCAACATTAGAATGTTCAACTTAGGGGGAAAAAGGCACAAATAAAGAAAATATCTCTCAACTAAATAATAGTTAGAATAATGAAATGCACGAGAGAGACAGAGAGCATAAAAAACAATGAACTTATAGATTTTATCATCTAGAATTAAACCAATCTTCGAGACTAATGTAGGCGTTCTGGTAGCAACAGACGTAAAATAGGTACAAATGAAAATTAGTGCAATCCAAGGCACAGATAATTTTTTTCTCACCTTAAAATTTTCTGCAAAACAGATGATGGCATGATTCATGATGTGTATTCAAACAAGACGGGAAGTTTCCTACCTGTGTTATTTCTTCAGGGAAATCACCCTAGAAGGCAAAAATCAGGAAGAAAACGAAGACAAACAGGATTTCATTCCAGTGTCTCGTATTATTATTCGTTGGAGAGAATTAAAATAGATGTAAAAGCCACTATTTAATGTTCTTACATCCTTATTGGGTTTTGCTGTGATATCCTTTCTTTCAAGGAAAACACACATACATACATACATACATACATACTCACACGGACACAGACACACACACATACACACACTTACACACTCACACACACACACACACACATATATATATATATATATATATATATATATATATATATATATATATATATACATATATATATATATATATATATATATATATATATATATATATATATATATATATATATATATATATATATATATATATATATATATATATATGTATGTATAACGGAATTGAAGCGAAGCAAAAAATGTATTTTTAGGTGAGATGGCCATGTCGTCCTGATGGAAGTTCCTATAAGTAGCTTCCTAAGGGATATATGTACTACAGTGATATTCCTAGAGAATTTTACCTTTAGGTATCCAGAATTCTAACTCCTGGTGCGAATATCCTTTAATTTTCTCTCAAGGATATTGCATAATATCAGAGGACGTATTCTTGACACGCCACATAGCAATCTGCACCCCTAATATCGTTTACGCTTCGAGAGGGGAGTGGCAGATTATAAGGGGAGCCGTATCAAGGTTACCCCCATTCTCGTACTACTATTGAGTATGACAAAAGCGCAATCTCCAAGATGGCGGACATTCCTTGTAGCATTGAGCATGGTGCTACAGATACAGTACTTCGGGAGGGATACTGTGAAGATCTTTTCTTTTTAGAAAAGATGGGTGGGTCCATCAGGACGACATGGCTATCTCATCCAAAAATTGATTTTTTGCTTCGCTTCAAAATCTGTTTTTTTGGGCTCAAGCCATGTCGTCCTGTTGGAAGCATACCAGAGCATTAGTGTATCTGTGAATTTTCATCAGTGCCTCAACCTTGGGACAACATTTCTATTGTCATGTAGACCAATAGAGACAAATGACGTCACCGTTATCCGTCATTATCACTAATCATAAACGATGTTAGTGCTTCCTGCCACCTAGAGGGAAGACTCTTACTACACAGTAGAAAAGGGGTCTCAAGGTTAACATATATTCTATGAACAAACATAAGTATACACTGAATATACAAACAGTCTCATAGTTTGTATATATTGCCGAATCAATATCAGTGTCTCTTATATCTATTGTTTTTTAGCATAAAACTATATGAAGAATACTTACTTTAGTAAGTCAGGCGAATTAGGACGCAATACATTCTAGAAGACATTTATTCCTAATAAATGACTAAATGAGTTAACCAGTAAAACGAATGTAGCATGACAATGGAATTATACACGTAACGAATACAGAAACTATGTTTCTTTATTGAAAGCGAATGAAATGATGAGTGCCACTCTCATATTAAAGAAAAATTTATAATAAAATTTCTCTTCATAATCTCTGTACCGGTTACGTTCTATCGACACTGTGTATTACATGCACACGGCACCAGTGCTGTCTGTATAATTCCACACCTAGGATTTTGAACAAAATTAGTGTCACCATGGTAACACTCATTTAAAGGAGGTCACACTAAAAGTGATGACCCCTTCTCCCTTTAATTGACAGTCCCAGTCAATTAGCTGTTCATCGCAGAATTAGACGGCCGGCTTTAAAACATTACCTGCCGCCTACACATAATGCTTCAGTTGATGGACCTGCTTAGCATAGTGTTTGTAGAATACTCTGGATGATTTCCATCCAGTATATGAGCAAAGCCGCTCAAAGTCCATATAATGAAAAAAAGTTCAGTGATGAAGCAATTTTTCTCGGATCATGAGCTGCGGGAGTACTATCAGGATCCGCTCTACGGATAAAGTAGGTGAGCTTTGCCCTTAGTTGTTTCAGGGATAAGTTTGATCCAGAGATTTCTCCTTTAAATAGCTGTCGTCCCCTGAAGTCTTAAGTTCTACGAAGATAGACCTTTAGACACTCTACAGGACAGAGAGAGAGGGCAGATTCTCCAGAGACCCCACCTCTTAGTGGGTAGCTCGTTCTTAGCAAGAAAGGTTGGATCAGGGAAAGGATTCAGTTCTCCTGATTCTGTGAACTGAATGTGGCCCTCATCTCTAGATAGGGCCACTATTTCACTAACTCTAGCCCTGTAGGCTATAGCAAACAGAAAAATAACGTTTTGTGTTAGATCCTCAAGAGAACAATCTTCTTTGTTAACCGATGAGGCTTTGGTGGTGCAGCAGGCCTAAGCCTTGCACATGCCTTCGGAATCTTATTAAAGATTTCATTCGCCAAATCCACTTGAAAGGCTTTCACAAACGCAACCCACTTTTTCCAAGAAGACTCATATTGTCTTCTAGTTGACTTAGACTTGTATTCTTCTAAGAATTCTATATTGGCTTCTGAGATCCCAAATCTTTTTCTAACCGCTAGGGCAAAAAAATCATGAAATGAAGGGTTCGGGTTCTCTGTGATATAAGGAAGGCAATTAATTTTTGAGCCTTCTGAAATAGACCTAGAATCAGAACTAGGGGCAGCCTCAGCTTCAGTTCCTTCAATAAGGAGGACAGATTTCTCTTGGGATACTTAGGACCCAATAGAGCTACTACCCCTTGGAAGTATCTGAGCCTGTTGAGAACCTTCAGCAGGTGATTGGATGGGATGAACTGGAATACCTGAGTCCATCCCTTCCATACTAGAGACATGATGTCTATAATATGCACTAGAGGATCCTCGTATGGGGCTACATATCGAGGTAGTTTCTTGAAGACGCTCGTGATGAAGAGGTTGATCTGCAGTTCTGGGACTTGTTCCCATCTGGGAGGGAATAGGTCTGCATGCATGGACCATTCCAACTATATCGGCTTGAACCAAAATAGAGCATCAACTGTCACATTGTGGATCAATTGTATATGAACTGCTGACCGGTGCCATCCCTTTAAGTAAGGGATGGTTAACGTCATCTGGACTGTATGAGACGTTCTTTAGTATTATCGATTGCGACGTCTTATTATCGCTTCGGTGTCCCGGATCAGTCGTCGGAAGTCTGATCTGTGTGGAGAGAGCTTCCCCACTCATGACAGGACCAGCATGGTCTTGGGACTTACGGGCTTTGACTTCTGTTAGAGAAGCGATTAAAGAGGGACCGATATCGGTCTTTTTTTATCTCTTCAAGCGTTTGATGCGTATTTTCTCCAGGCACTTGAGTCTCTTGACCGACCTTGGAATGTCTTTTTATATTCCCAAGGGAAAAGAGAGTTGATATGACCATAGACTTCAATGGTTTTTCCGCCATTGAAACCTTTGACCTGGAGAGAATCAAGACTTCTAGAAGCTTATCTTGCATCAGCAATATCCCGGGAACTGGGTCATTTCCATGGATGCACATAGACCAGCCACTTCGGGTGCTGCCCACCACAGCCTCTCGTCCAGATACATTGCTGCCAGAACCTTATCTAGGCTTGGTTTTTACATGACTAAATCTGCCAATCCTATGAAGATATTTAGGACTATGTCTAGTCTGACATGTATCTTTCCTGGGATGTACGTTACTATCCGTAACTTGAATCCTAGATAGGAGGGGAGGGTGTGATTGACTGGAAGTTTCCAAAGAACACCTTTCAGGTCTGACATGACTACAAAATCCCCTTCTTGAAACAAGGTCATATGTTCAGAAGGATTAACATTCTGAACTTGCTGTTTTATATGAACTTGTTGAGTGTCGACAAGTTCAGAATGGCTCCGGGATTTTTTTAGTCCTTCTCATGAACACAAAACAGCCTTCCCTGGAACTCGATGGACTATAGTTTCCTTACCACCTATATGATCTAGAGCTCTCCGGTATACTCCTCCAGGTGGGTTTTGGATTGAAGGAGAAGTTAAGGAAATGTTGGTGGAGACATTTCTGTTTCACCTCATAGTCCCATCTTGATTAGGCCTTGGACCTAAGGATCGAAGGTCCGACCATCCTGAAGGAACCTCCCTCCTACCAGAAGCATCTCCATGCTTTGAATAATCAGTAGGTTTAAACTTTTGACCACCTGCCTGTGGCACCGAGGTCAATGGAATTGTGGGATGTTGCTGAACAGCCCGGATATTTCCAGCCTTTCCCGTCTTCTTTTTAGGTTGGGGACCCACAACCATGGAAGGCTTTCTTTTTGAAAGGATGCCCCACTTGTGGAGAAGACTTATGTTCTCCATGGTGGCGCTCTTAATCACTTTCCTAACTACCTCATCTGGGAAGAGGTCTTTACCCCAGATGTTGGAAGATATTAGCTTCCTTGTTTCATGTTTCACTGTTGCAGCAGAAAAAAACACAAACTCTCTACATGCTCTCCTAGCCTTCATAAAGCGTAAAGGTCTTTCACCAAGGTAGCCATATGCATTTTGGCTAAGACCATGAGCATGTCTGGGGTATTTTGATATGTTGAACATAACTGTATGTAATTTTGTAGAGAAAGGGAGGCTGCAAGTCTCTCCTTTCTCTCTTGTTCATTATACAAGAGAAACTTGGAATGTTTAGGGAGACGTTCGTTAAATTGTTGACTGGCGACATCCGCATCTAATCTCTCTACTGAAAAAGTTAAATGGACTTCCTCCCAGTCCTTCTCCTGTCTGAGAAAGGCTGGTGACAGAGGCTTGCACTCCTCGAGTACAGGACATGGCCTACCTGCCTCCACTGCCTTGGCAACAGATTGAAATGCCTTCCCGATAAAGGGGAATGAGATTGCAGCAGGAGCAAGAAAGGAAGTGTGCTTGTTACCAAGTGAAAATACCTTCAACACTGAGTAACCCACCTTTTTCAGGCTACTTGACAGGATAGCCTGTGCCTCATCACGGTCGAGAATCATGACATCCTTCAATTCCATTCCTTTTCTTGACTTAGGTTCATACTTCAGTCGAACAAAAAGAAATAGGGAAAGCGTCACAGCTTGGGCAAAAATTGGATTTTGTCCAAAGGTATAGCACCCCTCTTCTCCAATATGTAGAGTTTGCCATTTAAAATCGGCATCAGCTCCGCAAACCTCTAGGGATTGGTTTTGGAGCATGTCGGTAGGTCTTGATCCATGGGTCGTTTGAATGACCTTTAGGAAGCGACAAGAGGAGCTTTGCGAGGCTCTATCTTGCATTTTACTTCCTGCTTTTCGTTTTGTCTACGAAAGCTCTCTATTAGATTATTCACTTGGGTCCATAATTGGTTCGTTCCATCTAATAGAGGGGTAAAAGACGAAGATGTCGATGTCAATGGCTCTAGAGCCGCCAGAGGCGGAAGCATTTCCGACACGACATTTTCCCCTTTTACCCCGGGCACTTCCTGCCCACCTTCCCAAATGCTATCTGGCCGTCAGAGGATGTAATTGGTGCATGAGGCACCACTATTTCCTTAATTGCCTTCGGAAATAGTAGCTTACGCATCCTATCATTAGGTTGGTAAGGTCCCGGAGAGATATTCTGGAAGCCTCTCAACCAGTTGTGTAATTTGTACCGAGCTGTATCCCTAGTCTCTAAAGACTTGGGATTCTCGAAACCTTCGGATATTAATATACGATATATATTGCAAACCTGCGGGTACCAATAATGAAGGGATTCGGAAATAATATTGCAGGGGGTATGAAACCTGCAAGTATTATGACCGTAGAAACACACACTCTTGGTCTTGCAGAAGACTGCAGCATAAGTCATCTGGTGTTCCTCTTGTAAAGAAAGGAAAACAGAATGAGTATATAATTGATTATCTCACTGATAATCAATATGCAAAAGTCAACTTTTAACAAAATAGCTTAGGATAGTAAGCTATAAAGGGATATTAGGAGACACATGCTTGTGTACCCCATGCAAGCAAAGGGTGTTACCTCAGCATAAATTATAGGGAGATTCCTCTATCAAGGAACTCCCCCTAAAAGGGCTCTTACCCCTAGGGGTAGAGAAGTACAAATTCACTGTCCATTTTTATTCTTAACACTGTGGGGTAAGTATGACTGATTCTCTATCAAAATATTGATGAAATACTATTCTTTCAATATAGGAGCGGTACCAGCAGAACCTTGCACAAGGGTACCCAAGCTATGTTAGAAATAACTACTGTATAATCGTACTATAGTTTTCTATTTGCAGTATATATATATATATATATATATATATATATATATATATATATATATATATATATATATATATATATATATATATATATATATATATATATATATATATATATATATATATATATATATATATATACATATATATATATATATATATATATATATATATATATATATATATATATATATATATATATATATATATATATATATATATATATATATATATATATATATATATATATATATATATATATATATACATACATATATATATATATATATATATATATATATATATATATATATATATATATATATATATATATATATATATATATATATATATATATATATATATATATATATATATATATATATATATATATATATATATTTATATATATATATATATATATATATATATATATATATATATATATATATATATATATATATATATATATATATATATATATATATATATATATATATATATATATATATATATATATATATATATATATATATATATATATATATATATATATATGGCAAATTACTGGGTACTGTACAATTATATATTGTAGTTCAGTCAGTAAGCTGCCTTTGTAGCAAGCATCTGACAGCGCAATCCAGCTGGCATGACACGAACTGGACAAGGGAAAAATAAAGACATATATTTGTGTATCACACTTAACCTATTTGCCGTGGCCTTCCTTATAATATTAAATCATAGAATTTCCTGATCAGGAAGACTCAAGGATAAGGGCTCTACCCTTTAAGAGTTAGGAGTGTACCGCCCCGGCCCTGAAAGTATTTAATATTGTAGGGTAATCCAAAAACTAATTTCTAATCAGAATATTGAATAAATTATATTCATTCAATATGGGATTGGGCTCAGCAAATACCTGTGTAGGGATACTCAAGATATATTGGAAATACTACTAGTATAATATATATGGTAGTTTTCTATCTGTAGTATATTCTATACTGCAGATATACTGGCTACCTGTATAACATATACTGTAGTTCAGCCGGCATGTCATCGGCATAGCTAGTTCTTGCCGGCATAAGCAGCATGCTAGCTAAAAGAGAGAGATAGCATAGAGTAAAGGCTATTTCTTACTGTGTATGTATACAGTAATTAAGGATGTAAAAGTCTAATTTTCCTGCCTTTCTCCAGAAAGAAGGGGAGAATGTACCATTCAGGCTGCCATCCAGCTCCAGTACTATTGCCGGCAAGGTGCCACTGATACACTGCTGTCAGGCTAGCCTCTGGCAGTACTAGTACAGTCGGTGTGATGCCATCTGAGTCAGCACCTATCGTACCGGCCTGGCCGGCAGTACTCTGGCAACAGAACCTGTGGCTAGCAATCCAAGGGAGAACTGAAGAACATTAAGGACAGAAGGGACTTCCCACTCACAGTCACCATGACTGCCGGCAGCCGCCAGCCACCGGCAGAGACCATGACCGCCGACAGATGACATGACTACCGGCAGCCGTCATGGCCACCGGCAGTTGAAAAACACATGGTCACCGACATTCAGCAGGGCCGCCGGTAGTTTTCATGGCTGCCTGCAGCTAACATAGCTACCGGCAGCCGGACAACGGCTGTAGAGAGGGAGTCTGGCCTGCCCCGTCAACTCACCGGTAACGGTAAGATTGCAGGGCGCCGGCCCAGTGAAAGACAATGGGTCGGCCATCAAAAAGTGGACAGAGGGGGAGGGAACAGGGTCCTGTATAAGGTGTGGAAGGAGCTGGCAAAGCTCTCAGTCCTACCACACCTTAAAGAAACTCTGTTTCAGTATCAGCGGAATCCTTGGAAATAGGAGAAACTCTGTTCTCCAGCCTATAGATTGCCAGTACAGTTAAGGGGACGGCAGCATTGCCGCCTCCTCTTAACAAGGGAGAAACAGAGTTCTAGTGCTGCGTCTATCATAGGCAAAAGAAGAATACTATTCTTCAGCCTAGGGGGCTGCGAGCACAGGACTAGTCTTCTAGACCACAAGGAGAAGATGGAATCCTACAACCAATTCAAATGCAGCTAGGGAGGGCTAGCCTCTTATGTCGGCCACCTAGTTGGCAGGGAAATGATGGTATCCTACAACCTATTCACCCTGCCGGCAGGTCACCAACACAAGACTAAATACTCCGAGATTTTGACTGAATCCCAAAACCTGCTGGTATCCTACAACCTGCGGTTAAGTGGAGAGACAGAAAAATCCTAGGCTAGTCATACCTTAATTACGACCCATTAGGGTTGTAGCCTAAACCTACGCTCAGAGGGAAGGAGAGATTACCCTTAAATATCCATGGAGACGTGTAATGCTTCATATAATTCTAGGAGATATCTATTTCCACTTCAATTGAAAAACAATACACGAGGGTAACTGGGGAAATATCTGAATGTATAATAAAATGCGTAGGTTAGGTTACCTAGGCGAGACGAGATCTCGGTTAACTAACTCACCGACACTAACTAAACAATCGACATAGAAAAGCAAATTATGCACATTATAAATATCTTTACATGTATAATGTGCCTAAATAGCTTACATAACTAAAAAATTAATTAATGCTATTTAAAACTGGGAAGTCGTTCTACTAACTAAATAATAAATGACTAACGAGCGATAGCGCCCATGGCGCCTCCGGAAACAGGCCTAGCTGCAAAGCGCAATGATCTACTCTAATCTCACTGTGAAACAGCTGCTTAAATATACTCATTGTAAACACTAAATACTCAACTTTCCAGAGTCGGAAGAAGATGGAGAATGCATAATTATAATCCTTGCAAAACGATCAAAAAAGTTACATCAACAGGGAACACGATTGAGCGAAATCGCTACAAAATAAGGAATGTCAGCAATTTTGGAGATGGTGCTGTTGTCATACTTAATAGTAGTACGAGAACCGGGGTAACCTTGATACGGCTCCCCTTCTATTATGCCACTCCCCACTCTAAGGGTAAACGCTATTAGGGGTGCAAAATGCTATGTGGCGTGTCAAGAATACGCCCTATGATATTATGCAATATCCTTGAAAGAAAATTTAAGGATATTCGCGCAAGGAGTTAGAATTCTGGATTCCTAAAGGAAAAATTCTCTAGGAATATCACTGCAGTACATATATCCCTTAGGAATCTACTTATAGAAACTTCCACAGGATTACATGTCTTAAGCGCATATATATATATATATATATATATATATATATATATATATATATATATATATATATATATATATATATATATATATATATACTGTATATACGTATATATATGTATATATATACATGTGTGGTGGTTTGTGTGGGTGTATATATATATATATATATATATATATATATATATATATATATATATATATATATATATATATATATATATATATATATATATATATATATATATATATATATATATATATATATATATACACGTGTTTGTGTTCGTGTGTCAATGTGTTTGTGTATATATATATATATATATATATATATATATATATATATATATATATATATATATATATATATATATATATATATATATATATTTATGTATTCATATATATATATATATATATATATATATATATATATATATATATATATATATATATATATATATATATATATATATATATATATATATATATATATATATATATATATATATAAACATTCACACACACACACACACACATATATATATATATATATATATATATATATATATAAATATATATATATATATATATATATATATATATATATATATATATATATATATATTCACATATACATACATATATATATATATATATATATATATATATATATATATATATATATATATATATTCACATATACATACATATATATATATATATATATATATATATATATATATATATATATATATATATATATATACATATATAGATACTTATAGATAAATAAATATATATATATATATATATATATATATATATATATATATATATATATATATATATATATATATATATGATCTTTTTAAAATCCCCTCCCTTTCATAAAAGTCTAAAAACTAATGAAATGGAAATGTTTGATACTCTGCTTTTCTATCTGAAAACGTAAATGTTTCTGGCTTATGAAAGCTGAATTACTAATCAAAGGTTGACATATCAGTCTTATCTTTCTACCCGTAAAAACCTGACTTTTGAGACATCATGTTGATGTAGTCTTCCATTTATTATTTTTCCTCTGTTTTCTTCACTAGAGCACTGCATTTCTTGAAATACTGATTAGAATAATTGCTCTTACTATTTTTACTATTTTGATAATCGAACTAAATCAAAACAGAAAATCCATTTATGAAAGCATAATTAAGTGTTTTGAGGAGGAACAGTACGGCAAAGGTTTGCATATTATATTCATCTGATAAAGAAAATTTATTTATAAATATTTTTTTATATATTATCTTAGTGGGTCATTTGTATACAATTAATTCTTTTATACCCTGAAACAATATTAAAACTTTTTTTCAGAAAGAACATGATTGAAATTAGATAATATTCTTTTTTTTACTTTTTATTTTTATTATTATTATTATTTTTTTTTTTTTTTTTGCATAATTTCTTGCAACTGGAAACTTTGGAAGCTAATACTTTTTTTTCAGAGAAAAACTCAATAAAATGGGAATAGGAACCTAGAGGCACTTATTTTATTACAAATAACAATGCTATGAACACCCGCTTCCACTTATCTTGAAAGTAAATACCACTGGTACGGACACCCACGCTCACTAACGTTAGTATTAGGTAAAATTGAACGAACAATGATGTAAAAGGAAAAAGTAACGAACAACATAATTTATAAAAATAAATCAGCTGGAGTTTCATGACTGATCGGTGAAAAACAAAAATCCATATAACCTTGTGCTGAAATTAATACACTGGTTTTCAGCAGGTACATTTTGAAGTCCGAGCAAAATATTTATTTTGGACATGTTTCATGTGGTGATTAACCATATTTGATATTTAAAGAAATATTAGAAAAATACTCATTTGACAAAGAGATATGCAGGAACGAGAGAAAACGGAAGATTCCAGCCACATGTAAATTTGCATAGTTCTAATAAGCACTGGTGAAATTCGTGACCGATATTGCTCTCTTCCAAATATAGTGTAGAAATACAA
>NC_090737.1:89840608-89847781 GCF_036898095.1 Palaemon carinicauda | reverse complement strand
TAGGCACGGTATCGGTGTGTTTCTGATAACTCTTACCGATGAATCAACAATGGGATACTATTCCTATTTCCAGTGTTATTAAATTTTAGTATTACTGTTAGTATCACTGTTACAGTAGTACTTAAAGAGAGAGAGAGAGAGAGAGAGAGAGAGAGAGAGAGAGAGAGAGAGAGAGAGAGAGAGAGAGAGAGAGAAAGAGAGAGTACTTTATATATACTTTATATATATATATATATATATATATATATATATATATATATATATATATATATATATATATATATATATATATATATATATATATATATATGTGTGTGTGTGTGTGTATATATATATATATATATATATATATATATATATATATATATATATATATATATATATATATATATATATATATATATATATATATGTGTGTGTGTGTGTCTACATATATATATATATATATATATATATATATATATATATATATATATATATATATATATATATATATATATATATATATATATATATATATATATATAACGGATTTTGAGCGAAGCGAAAAATCTATTTTTGGGTGAGATAGCCATGTCGTCCTGATGGAAGTTCCTATAGGGTAGCTTCCTAGGGTATATTACAACTACGGCGATATTCCCAGAGAATTTACCTTAAGGTACCAGAATTCTAACTCCTGGAGCGAGTATCCCTCGTGAAAGGGATATCGCGACATATCAGAGGACGTATTCTAGACACGTCACATGGCAATCTACTACCTGAATAGAGATTCGTCTCGTAGGAGGGAGATTGACGAGATACGAATTCGGGAAAGAAAAAGGGGGGAGCCGCTCCCAAGGCTTCCCAATCCCCCGATTCGTATGCGTGCCTGGCGCCAATCCTGGCGCCATCTGTATTCCTTGTAGCGTACACGAGGTGCTACAGATACTGTATGTAGGGAGGGGTCCTACAGCCCTTTCTTAGAAAGGCAAGGGCGGGTCCATCAGGACGACATGGCTATCTCACCCAAAAATAGATTTTTCGCTTCGCTCAAAATCCGTTTTTTGGGCTCAAGCCATGTCGTCCTGATGGAAGTGTACCAGAGCATTACTGTATCTGTGGATTCTCAGAACGTGCCGTACTCCCCGGAGATATTTATTCCCGGTCGACTAGACCTAGAGACCTAAGATGTTACCGTTATACATCTTTTCAACTAACTATAAACTATGTTAGAGCTTCCTGCCCCCTACAGGGAAGAGTCCTACTAGACTCTGGAAAGTCTCGAAGAGTACATATATCTATGTATGAATATCAGGCAAGCTAATATAGTGGTCTCGCCCTATATTAAGTAAAGCATAGTTTGTAAAGGACCACTGCGTCAATATGTTGTCAATATGAAATATCGACCAGTTTTCCGCACAATACTTGTATTGGCCAAAGGTTTTATATCCGCATAGGAGGAAAACCAATGCAACATAGCTTGCATAAAGGAACAATTCTATTAGAATTATCCCAGATAAGGTACATAGAATGAATGCTCAATTATACCAATAAATTGACACAGGTGAAGGAGACGCAAGGTTCTCAAGAACAAGCTTATTGACAGACAATAAACAGACAGGTTAACCACAATTATACATATATATATAAGAAGAGGATAACCCAAAACTTTAAGCATAAGTATGATAGTAAACAGGGCTTGTTTGTCTGAAAGAAAAACATTAGATGCCACTTTTAAGATACCGAGGTATCAAAGTCATAAAAGCCTGTATTACAAATCAATGACATTAGCGTTAGAAACGCTCGGCACACATGTCTGCACTTATGCTAGGTTCACCTTCGGAAATGGAACAGTCTGGATGGGCAACACAGTGCCCTCACTTAGTTTGTAGTACAGTATGTAACTACACACTCACCCTGGAATTAATCGTCCCAATTAAGACCACTGTTCCTCGCAGAGTTAAACAGTAGGGTTAACACCGCGACCCACTGCTACCACAGATCTCTTTTAGTTCCTCTACTTGCTTCGCATAGTGGCGAAAGAACACTCTGGAAGACTTCCAGCCAGTGTATGAACGGAGATGTTCAAAATCCATGCAATTAAAGAAATTTAAGAATGAGGCAACTTTCCTCGGATCGTGACCTGCGGGTGTATTGTCAGGATCCGCTCTGCGAATAAAATATGTGATTTTTGCTCTGAGTTGATTCAGAGATAAATTTGAGCCTGATGTTTCTCCCCTGAATAGTTGACCACCCTTGAAGTCTGAAGTTCTATGAAGATAGACCTTTAGGCATTCTACTGGACATAGAGATGCATCTTCTTTCAGAGGGCAGATTCTCCAGGGACCCCACCTGTTGGTGGGTAACTCATTCTTGGCGAGAAACGTAGGATCCGGAAACAGGTTCAGTTCTTCCCCATCCAGGAACTGAACAAGACCTGCCTCTCTCGAGAGGCTACAATTTCACTAACCCTGGCCCCGGACGCGAGTGCAAATTAGGAAAATAACTTTTTGTGTCAAATCCTTTAACGCACATTCTTCATTGCTCAACAGAGAAGCGAAATGAAGAACTTGTCTAAAGACCATGAAATGGGCTTTGGAGGTGCTGAAGGTCTGAGCCTAGCACAGGCTTTCGGGACTTTATTAAAGATCTCGTTACCTAGGTCGACCTGGAAGGCATATAGAATGGGTCTTGTCAAAGCAGACTTACACGCTGAAATCGTGTTCGCTGCCAACCCTTGACCATGGAGGTGGGGAAAAAAGATAAGCAGAAGTCTGTCAAGATCTCCTGCGGAATCTTCGCCTTGACAAAAGGCCACCCATTTTCTCCAAGATGACTCATATTGCCTTCTAGTAGATTTGCATTTATATTCCTCAAGGAAGTCTATACTGGCTTTCGAAATCCCGAAACGCTTTCTCACCGCTAGGGAGAGAAAATCATGACCTGCAGGGTCCGGGTTTTCTGTAATGAAGCGCAGACAGTTGACTTCTGGACTCGCTGGGTCAGAACTGGATCTGGTAGTGGTACAAACTTCAGCTACAGTTCCAATGCCAGGAGGAACCACACGCTGTTCGGCCACTTGTGGGCCACTATTGCCGCTACCCTTTGAAGGATCTCAGTTTGTTGAGGACCCTCAACAGAAGGTTGTGAGGAGGGAACAGATAAATCTTGGACCATCTGTTCCAGTCGAGGGACATCGCGTCCACTGCTTCCGCTAAGGGGTCCTCGTACGGGGCACGTACAGGGGCAACTTCTTGTTGTCTTTCGTCGCAAAGAGGTCTATCTGCAGTTCTGGGACTGATTCAGAATGAAGGAGAATGATCCTGCGTCTAAGGACCATTCCGACTCTATCGGTGTGAACCTGGATAGAGCGTCCGCTGTCACATTGCGGACTCCTTGAAGGTGAACTGCCGACAGGTACCACTTCTTCTTTTCCGCCAATCGGAAGACGGCCAACATCACCTGGTTGAGAGGTGGTGACCTCGATCCTTGTCGATTCAAGTATCTTACAACTACCTCGCTGTCTATTACCACTTTCTGTGGAACGAATGACGCGGGGAGACTTTCTTTAAGGTAAGGAGCACTGCCCTAGCTTCTAGAAAGTTTTATGAGAAAGGTCTTGAATAGCCTGGACCAAGTCCCCTGGACTTTTTTCCGATGAGAGTGACCTCCCCATCCCTCCTTTGAGGCGTCTGAGTGAATCGTCACCGACGGGGGAGGTGGCTGAAGAAGAACCTGACTTCTTTAGATGTCTGGCTTGGGACCAAGGCCTGAGAAGAGTACTTAGCCGAAGCGGCTGGTCTTCTCAGATCTCTTCACGCGTTTGATGCATAACTTCTCCAAACTCCGATTGCATCCTTTAGCTGTGCTCTTAGCACTGGGTCTGTCACCGAAGCAAACTGGAGAGAGCGCAGTACTCTCTCCTGCTCGTGTCTTGATATCCTTTCGGAATCTTGAAGTCTCTTGACAGAACCCGCTATCTCCTTCCTTTTCTTCGCTGGGGTGGAGAAACGGTGTGACAAAAGGTCCCAGTGGATCTTAGCCACTGGAACTTTTGAGATGGAGAAAGTCGAGACTTTTTCTGTTGATCTTGAAGCCTAGGTACTCTAGGAACTGGATCACTGACTGGAAGCTTGCAAGCATTCTGTCTCGGATGCTGCCCACACCAACCAGTCGTCCAGGTAGGCTACTACCTGAATTCCCTTTAGGCGAAATTGTTTGAGAGCTACGCTCGCAAGCTTCGTAAAAATCCTTGGGGCTATGTTTAGCCCGAATGGCATGGCTCCGAAGGCGTGTAGTCTTCGCTGTAGCCTGAACCCTAGGTAGGGGGAGAGTCGATGGCTAATTGGAATGTGCCAGTAGGCATCTGACAAGTCTATAGAGACGGAATATGCCCTCTTGGGCAGTAAGGTCCTTATGTGTTGCAGTGTTAGCATTTTGAATTTGCAATTCACTATGAACTTGTTAAGTGGCGACAAGTCCAGAATGACTCTGAGCTTCTCCGAGTCTTTCTTGGGAACACAAAACAGCCTCCTTTAGAAATTGATGGGCTTCACCCTTTTTCTCCAACCGTTCTTGAACGTACTCCTCCATAACGGGGGTGGAGTGTTGGAAAAAACCGAAGGTACGGGGGTGGAGTGCTGTACCAGCTCCCGCCTAATCCATTCTTGAGTAGGCTGTGGGCCCAGGGATCGAAGGTCCACCGATCCCGAAATTTCAGAAGTCTCCCTCCTACCGGTATCACCTCACTTGGACTGCCGTCCTGAGGTCTTGCCTTCCTGACCACGACCACCCCTGAATCCCCTTCCCCTTGAGGGGCGTCTAGACGAGCCTCTGGCTGCTCCTCTAGGCTTTGCTCGGAAGGAAGTAGACTGCCCTTCGAACGCTGGGGTGAATGCCGTGGACTGTGTCGACACGGCCTGGGGTACCCACTGAAAGGTGGTCGGGGTTTGTGCCACGATCTGGGGCACTGGGGGCAATGGCAATTGCAGTTGCTGTTGCTGTCTAAGAGGCTTGGCTGGCCGAGACGGTAGCCTAGTCCTCATAGTCTTCCTCTTTGGTTGAGGACCCTCATCCGGGGAAGACTTTCTTTTGATAGCCAGGTCCCACTTCTGGAGAAGGTTTCTATTCTCCAAGGTGGCTTTATCAAAAACTTCTTTGACCAAGTCGGTAGGGAAAAAGGTCTTTTCCCCAAATGTTGGAGGAGATTAGTTTCTTTAGCTCCTGCCTCACTGTAGCCGAGGTAAACACGAACTCCCTACAAGCTCTCCTTGCCTTGACGAAGCCATAAAGGTCCTTCGTCACTGTGGCCAGATGAGGCTTGGCCACTACCATGAACATTTCATGGACCTTGGGGTCACTTGCCATCGTCTCGAGAGTAGTCTGAAGAGACATTGAGGCAGTCAGTCTTTCTTTTGTATCGAGCTCACTTCGCAAAAGAAAGTCAGACAGCTTAGGGGGGTCCTTGCCGAACTGACGTCCGGCAATATCAGCCTCCAACTTTCCACTTAGAACGTAAGATGGACGTCCTTCCAATCTTTGTGGTCCATAGGCAGGGCCAGCGACAAGGGTTTACACTCCTCTAGGGAGGGGCAAGACTTGCCGGCCTCGATTGCTTTTAGTACAGCCAGAAACCCTTTCTGTAAAAAGGGGGAAGGCTCTAGTAGGCGAGGACACAAAGGAAGGGAGCTTCCTATTCAATGCAGCTACCTTTGAGTTAGAGAAGCCCCTCTCTTTCATCGAAGATGAAAGTAGAGCTTGAGCCTTAGCATGGTCATCACTATGACCTCCTTCGGCTCTGCCTCCTCCTTTGAAGCTGGTTCCTTCCTCAGCCGGACATAACAGTCCGGATATGGTGCCTTGCTGGGCCAGAATTCCACCCTCCAGGGGAACTGAGCCCAGCATATCCGAGATGACGATCTTTCCAGTCGTCATCGACATGTGCTCAGCATACCTCCATGGGTTAGCATCCGAGCACAAAGGAAGGTCTTTCACATTGAGCTTTTCTGGGGCCCATGTGATTCTGCAAGGCACTGCATTCGCAGTTCCATTGCAGCCGCCTTCTCCTGATTCTCCTTCTGCATTTGTTGGATCATTCCAACAATAGAAGAGAGGGCCTGTCCCAGCTCTACTGGGAGACCGGCCGATGTAGAGGGACTTGAACTTCATCCTGGGCTTCTGCAAGGAGGTCTTCCTCCTGACACCCGTCCACATCAGATATCCTGTCATTTAGCTGGATGTCTTGCATCGCGACCGCGACTTCAGCATCCACCTGGATCTGAACTTAGGGGATCTCCTCTTGAGGCTGGGGAATCACTGCCTCAGCTGATGCCTTAGGGAAAAGATACGCCCTCATCTTCTCACTTGGAAGATAAGGGCCAGAAGTGTACTTTTGGAAGCCCCTTACCCAGGTACGAAGCTTCTTCCTAGCTATTTAAATGTCTCATTAATCAGGTTAGTGCACACAGTACATACCTGAGGGTCCCAATACCGGAGATCATCCTTGGAGACAGCGTATGCTGCGTGTCTCCTACAAAACTCATGTCCGCAGAGGTTCTTGCTGCTGACATTGCAGAAAGCACTTCCCCACTTCGGAGTGTCCTTCTGTAAAGAGAAGAAATTTCCATGAGTATCAAGTGAACTATGTATCACTGGATATGCATAGTATAGCATAACAATTCATAAATGAAAGACACACACTTGTGTTTCCCTCACAACCCATTGTTGCAGCCTTCCATATAATAAAATCAAAAAATGGTTTATCTCTACTAGAGTAACCAATGCAAGGTTTCCATAGGAAACAGGTGGAGCTCACACCTAGGCAATGATTTTAAAAATCCTGGATAATAGACGGGGAAGAACTCTGCTTCCTGTCTGAGGGCAACAGCAAAGGGCTGTGTAAGAAAACACAATAGTGTTAGAAGATACAGTGCTGTACCTAAACTTTTACTATAGTTTTCTTCTTACTGTATATGCTATACAGAAGAATACTAGTACAGTATAGGAGGATGTGTGCCGGCCTGCCTTTGCCGGCCGGCACACACCACAATTAGCTTTAAAGTATACTACTTAACAGCTATAGGGCGGCAGCCCTCTGGTTCAAATGCCTGTGCCGGCGGCAGCAGCTGCCGGCCAGCAACAGCCAGTGTTGGCCGGTAATGATTGCCGGCCAGCAACTACACAAGGTAGTACCCA
>NC_090737.1:89815608-89833108 GCF_036898095.1 Palaemon carinicauda | reverse complement strand
TCGGATATTTTCTCCAAATCCGTTTTATTTTGTTCTATTGCCTAACATCTCTCTCTCTCTCTCTCTCTCTCTCTCTCTCTCTCTCTCTCTCTCTCTCTCTCTCTCTCTCTCTCTCTCTCTCTCGTCCATTATTTTATATAGTCTCTCCTAGAGACTAGGATTTAAGCGCTGCTTCTCACTTGCAGATTTTTTTTTATTTCCGACACTAGATCCAAGTAAATGTTGAAAAGGTGTTATGCTTTTTGTATATTTCCTGTCTTTGCCAGCATATAATAATTATTTAATTTTCGTGAAATAAAAAAAAAACATCTTTGTATAAGCCTTAATTCGCTATGATATAGGTGGAAAATAACGATAAATATTACAAGCAGAGTTTGAGGACATGGTAATTTTGTTCCTCGAATATGAAATTCTAAATTCCATTTCATTCACACGTGATATCTAATAAGTTATATTTATTGTGCAATATTTTGTGGGTTTTTTTTATTGATATATTTAAGTCAACAGAAAAAATGTAAAAAAAAATATTCCCGGATATCATTTGTTTTCTGAGTTTGTATAGAAGTTTTACATAGATTTATTTGTCCACCGATTATTTATGTGTAGTGATCTAAGATATTTATGCTTAAAATTAGTTTTTTCTTCCATGAAAGATATACATATTATTAGGTAAAGTGGCAAAATAATTTTGCGATAAACTTACTATTTTTGTCGATACAGGATGTTCAAAATGTACTTACTGCAATAATATCATTTGAATTCCTGCATAGAGTGACCTAGCAACATAAAATGCACATACCTTGAAATAATTTCTTCATTAGAAATAAAAAAGATTCTGTCAATTACTTGACCGATGTTAGGGAGATAAGAAATGAAGAGAAATTTTGATATTATCATTATTATTGAAATCATTAATATTATTAATAATAGAATTATTTCATCTATAATAATTATTATCCTTTAAGGTGTTTTTTTTTTTTTTCAAAATATCGATAGGTATGAATAACTAAATCTCCGAATTTATTCTTTATAGGTTTTTGGTCATCTCTATTTGCCTTCTTGCATTACATTATGAAAAATAACTTGCTTAGGCTTTATGACATAAA
This sequence comes from Palaemon carinicauda, assembly GCF_036898095.1. NCBI lineage: Eukaryota > Metazoa > Arthropoda > Malacostraca > Decapoda > Palaemonidae > Palaemon > Palaemon carinicauda. The sequence goes on along the minus strand of NC_090737.1, from coordinate 89,832,002 downwards.
ATGGCATGAAAATTTAGCACAATATTGTCAATAAGTACCTTCAGTGCTCGCGCTGACAACGTATTATCTAGATTCCACCTTCCTAGTATCTCCACAATTTAATTTAAAGCAAACAGTTTGTCAGCCTGTCCCTCCTCTTCAGAAGAAATTTCCTCCTTATTCTCTCGATGCAGTACCTTATGTAACTCCATCAGTTTCTCTGCCGCCTATTGCTCATTAAGGACGAGAATTATCTGTTGGTTTTAAAAACACCATATTTGCAGAAAATACTTTATTTTGGTCTACTATCAACATAAAATCATCACCATAAAAAAATTCCTTTCTTAAATATGATTTATTTGATGGCAGTTTTTGCTGCCACTAGGCACTTGAATGAACAAACTTTTTCTAATCTAGACATAACATATAGTTTTTTCGACAAACATAAGTATTTTAAGCATCCCTTTAGCCTACTTAGTAATTATCATTACCAATCATGCCTTTTATGAAAAGAACTGCAAATTCTATCTGAATTATAGTACATAAAAAATTCAATCATATAGCATATCTTACTGCCACTAGCCACTTTGAATGCACAAGATATCTGTTTTTGACATACAATATAATTTTACATTAAACCTAAGTATTTCAAACATAACTTCATTATCCATTATCTCTAATAATTATCATCATTAATCTTGCCTGTTACAATAAAAACTCCAAATTCTTACTGATTCTTAATATAAAAGAAAAAAAATACTTAAACATATTGCATATTCCACACTGTTCTATTTTTTTTTGTACGAAGGTTATCCATATATAGCTTCAAATGATTTCAGTCTATTGTTCATTATGCACTACTGAGGTATCTTATGATAGGGCAATATGCATTTTGGATGAAGAGATACAGAACACATATGTATTTTGTGCGTCGAGAACATTCGCGGCATCCTGAGTGACGCTGGTCTCCTTCCTTGGTCCGGTGCTGCTCACCATTGTACACCACAGAATCCTTTGTAATTCCAGAAGACAGTCTCTTAGGTCCAGGAGATGTACGAAGAGCACCATATTGCTTCATTACGGCAATTATAAAATGCCAGATGAAGTCTATCAATGGGATTATATTTCCCAGTTTGGGATAAAGCATCCATGAATTGACAACTTGAGCATTGATGCTCCAAGCAAATATTGGCCACCACCATTTTCTTTAACGAATTCGAGTTTTATAGGCCGATACATGTTGATCAAATATATCAACACCACCCATCTGTTAATTATACACCTGAATGGAATTGGGCATATCAACCTCAATATGCTTTTTCTCAAGTTTGCCCCATCACCCTGTTTTTTGTACTTGAAGCATTCTTACTTTGAAGCCACAGTAACTACCTTCCATTTTACTACTGGTGTGCTGCCAGTAAATGCCTCTTCCATGTACCCATGATATTTTTTCTTCTCCTTTTCCTTCTTTTCCATTAGTGGGGCACCATGAAGACGATCCTCTCTTAGTGTGCCAGTACCTCCTATTCCTCGATTTGCTAAATTTTCTAGCAATGGTTATGACGTGAAGAGATTCTCAAACACTGCATGCTGGCCAGCATGTAAATTGATCTCATTAGACATCTCTACTACGACATTTGGACCTTAGCCCAGTCCTATATCAGGGATTTTAGTGTCAGACCCGCAATAGGGCTCACAATAAAGAAGAGATTCGTCTGAAGTACATGCAGCCCAAACTTTGAAACCAAATCTTACTGGTTTCTAAATAGGAACGATTTCCATTTGTATTTGGCATGTAAACAATGTACAAACGAGCTACAAGTGAGGGGTGTGCTCTACAAGGTTCACAGTGTCACACACAGGTGACGTTCATAAGTCATGGTTCTCTATCTCCTCCCAAGTCTTGATCGGCTAGGAAGAAACTGATTAAGTTTGAACAGTAATTAACTGGGTCATTGAGTTTAAAATGGAAAATCTTCACTGAACAGCCTGATAGTTCTGTAAATTATACTGATAAATGAATGTAATGAGGATGTTAGTATGACATCTAGTCTAGTAACAGGTTGATCAAACATTCTTCAAACTAGTCAAGTTACACAAAGCAATAATTACACTGATGAAAGTAATGCAATGTCTGATATAATATCAGGTCGATCGAGCATTCTACGACATTGGATATAGACATGTTAATCATGAGATGAAAAATCATAGTCTTCATGCCATTTGGGCGTTTTGACAGTCCTGGATGGCCGGTTCACGGCGAGACCAATTGGTGGGATGGGATTTGCTAGTTGGGGTGGAGCGGCTGGCGTTGAAGGTCTGACACGACTTGGTGTTGCTGGTGGGTGCAGTGGAGTTTGGTCATTCGGCGGTCTGTGTATAAGCTGGCGAGTGTGGTTGGCCGTCTTTACAGGCGTGAGTGGGGGAGGTTGATCGACTGATGTTGGGTAATGTCGGTCAGCCAGCAGTTGTGGTTGGTCAGCAGGCGGGTCCGTCGGTGTTGATATGTGTCGGTTAGTCTCCTTCGGCTTGGTCGGGGCCGCGCTTGCGGGGGGTTGAAGGGGTATGCCACCATAGGTTATAATTTGCGGCTCTGTCGGGGTCGTAACCGGTGTGAACTTTCTCAGGAATTTCCTATTGCGCAGCGATACTCGGCCCGAGCCATCAACCTTTACCACGTACTGGTCGTACTGCCTTACCTCGACGACTGTCCCGGTCCTGTCCCATTTGGTGGGATGTGGGCCAGTTTGATTCTGGATGCGTACATGGTCACCAACCCGTAGGGGTGGCAGACGGCGAGTGTGTTGTGACCAAGTGTCCATCATGCGGACATAGCGCTTGCGTAGGGCTTCTTCCCTGGATGTCAGGGTTTCACGCCATGTGGTGTGGGGGTTGTACTTCCCAGGAAGGATAGGGATGAGATCGCGGATCGGGTGACCGAAGGAACACATTGCTGGGGAGATTCTTGAGACTGGGTCTGGAGTGTTCCTGTACTGGAGGACTGCTTTTTGAACGGCATCTGTGTCTAGGTCTACATTTGACCCCGTGTTGTTAGTAATCAGGCGCTTCATCGTTTTCACTCCGATTTCCGCTCGGCAATTGCTGTGTGGAAATGCTACTGATGACAGTCGGTGGTGGACACCCCAGTCTCTCAAGAACCCACGTGTTTCGGTTGCCGTGAATTCTGGCCCACCATCGCTGGCAAGTTCCTCAGGAATTCCGTACGTGACAAATGCACGGCGCAGGTTGTCAATTAGTCCTTTGGCAGCACTGGTAGACTTTGATATAAGTGGCCAGTTCGAGTATCGGTCCACAATTACCAGGTAGTGGGCGCCCTTGTGAGTGAAGTAGTCGGCACACATTGACTGGAATGGGTAAACAGGAAAAGACGGGTGGGATAGGGGGGGCGGATGGTTGGGAGGGGGCCATGCGGTGGCAATCCTCACAGTTATCTCTAGTCGCCTGTATGTCTGCGGTAATGCCTGGCCAGTACACTGATGCCTCTGCACGAGCAGTCATCATGGAAACACCCTGATGTGCCAAATGTAATGCGGATAGGACACCCTGGCGCAAGCACGTCGGGATGATAACACGATCTTTGAACAATGCGACACCGTCGAAGGTGATGAGCTCGTTCCGTAGGTGGTAGTACGCACGGAGGTATTGTGGCATGTCATCTTTTGATGTCGGGAACCCATGTTCGATGAGCTCTGTGAGCGCGTGAAGGGCGTGATCGCTTGCTGTAGATTCCCGTACACGGTCCCAGGTGACCGCTGGAAGGGAATCTAGGGCTGTGAGGTATGCGGGCTCTTCAATCGTGCATGTGTCGCAGTCCCTCATGCGTATGCCGGCAAGGATATCGTGGTGGACCGACGGTATGGAGTGGTCACAGACTGATGCATTGTCGTCAGGGAGATACAGTTTTTCTGGGTTGGTGTCGCCTCTCGGATGACGTGAAATGGCATCAGCTGCTTTGTTGCGCATCCCTGGCACGTATACGATACGGAAGCGGTAGCGCAGTGTCTTCTCCTTTAGGTTGCGCAGTCGGGGATTCGGGATGTCATCCAGGGATCGGTTCCCCAACACCTTTAATAGTGGCTTGTGATCTACCGCAATGACCAGGTTTGAGCAGCCAAGGACAAAGTAGCGTGATTTGTCAAGGGCATCGGCTACCACCAGGGCTTCCCCCTCTATCGCAGCATACCTGGATTCGGCTGGGTGCGTGAAACGACTCCCGACTAGGGTCACCTTCCAACCTTCGCGGCAGCAGATTGGCTTGTCTGTTGGGCATTGGCAATGTTTTTGGAATACCCAGAACCCGATGCCTTCTTTAGACCAATCGGTCGCAAGGCATGTCGGCTTGGTTTTGTCGAAGATGCGCACCCCGTTGGTAATTTCATCTACAATGGCCTCTTTAGATGCTTGGAATGCGCTTTCAAGATCGTCGGTCCACATAAATGCCTTGTCGGGTTTCAGTAGCTCGCGGAATGGGAGCATGCGCTCAGCCATACTGAAAGCATAAGACACTTGGTTTACTAGGCCAAACCACGATCGAGCGTCGGTTATGTTCTTCGGGCGTGGGAAGTCTGATATTGCCTGCAGGTATTTCGCACAAGGGCGCACACTGTCCATGGAGATGGTGAAGCCGGCGAATTCTACCTCGCGACAGCCAAACAAAAATTTGTCGGGATTGAGGGTGATGCCGTTTCTTCCGCAGACGTCGAGCCAAGTGACTGCCTGGTAGAAGCTTTCCTCAATAGTGTCGGCCCACAGTAATGTGTCATCAACGCATTTCGTCATGTCACGGACGTCGGATACTATCTCATCATATCGCCTTGAGTAGCCATCGCCTGACGCGGCATAGCCTTGTGGGGCGACACAGTATCGATACCTGCCCCAGGGTGTGATAAAGGTGGTCATGTGGCGGTCTTCCTTGTGCAGTGGTACACTGTGGTATCCATTCCAGGCATCGAACACTGTTTTTAGTTTCCCCGGTGGGACACAACGGGCCTGATGAAAGGGCGATTGGGTGTGGTGTGTTTCACGAGTGGCATGAGCATTGAGAGCCTGAAGGTCTACCGTCCTTCTAGGCTTCCCAGTCTTCTTGGCGCACAATACCATTCTGTGGTACCATGTCACCGGCTCTCCTACGTGCACTGGCTCGATAACTCCCATTTTGAAGTCTTGGTCCAGACCTGCCTTCACGGTTTCTTGCCAGTGTAACGCTACTGGAATGGGGGTGTGATGGGCAACGGGCTTAGCATCTGAGTCAACCATCAAGCGCATCGGTGGGCCCGCCATCATGGGAAGGGGCTGGTGGACGCACTTGTTGAATGTGCTGGAGGCATAAAGTTCCTTCAGGTATTGTTGAATGGCCTCCCTGTTACCTTTTGTGGCCGGCATGGGGATAGACGTAGGTTTAGGTGGAGGCGCCGTGCGCCGAGGACAATTGCATTGAGATGTCACGCCATTGTCACATGTATTATTTTGCGGTGTACAATTGTCTGTAGTTGCCGCACTGCACGAACTCTCACCCAGTGTGGGGAAATCTTTGGAGATTATGCCAAGATCGACGCAGGCGCTGCGTGACAAGAACACCCTGTCGGTCGAATCCGTGACATACACTATTTGCCGAGATTCGGTTTGCGGATCTCCAGCGTGCGTTCCGCAGAATCGGACGATGGCTGCCCCTAAGATACGGATATCTTGTTTATTCGCAGCCTTCATTCTCATCAAGACCGGGAGCAGGTCCACGGTCGTCAGGCCCATCTGCTCGATAACGTTAACCCCGACCAGACAACTCTGGCAACCGGTGTCGGCCATGGCAGGGAGTGTTGCAGGTCTTGCGCGCTTGACCGTTCTGAATCCCAGGGCGAGGTAATCCCCTGCATGGATGCTGAGTCGGAGGTTTATGAACGGCGGCGGTTGGGAGTTCCGCCTAAGCCATCTGTCGCACATGTTGTCATACAGGTGGTGATCTAGTGCTAGCAACTGTTCACCGTCGATCGTTCGGATATCTGACATGGCACACAACTTTACGAATGCTACCGTCTGTTCGTCGCATGCGTCTGTGTTGGCAGATTCAGCCGCCAATTTACTCCGGCACATTAGCTCTATGTGGTTATCGCGATTACATTTGCGGCACTTTCTACTGTGAGCCGGGCACTCAGTCTTCCTGATTCGCCAGGGCGCATTCTTGCCATGGCCCTTCTCACCACAGTACCCGCAAACAGCTTGTCTGCCACCGTCACTTGCATCCGTCTGACGTGCATCACCCCTGTTTACCGCGTTTTGGCGCTTGATGTGGCGATAGGAGCTGGTGACAACCTCCGCGCCATGACTGTGGGTGTCCAGCAATCGGGACGCAGACTGCTTACCAGACTCTTTCGCTTCGATGAACCTGATCGTTTCTTCCAGCGACATCTCCTGCCGCTGGTCGCTAAGTAGATCCAGCTGGATGTCCTGGTCAGCGATACCTCGTGCAAGCACATCTTTGATCACGTCGTCCGCAAAGTTTACGTTTAGTCCACATATGCACTTCCTGACGTATTTGCACGTGTTTGCTTGGGCCTTCACGCGGGCGTGAAATGCCCGTATCGGTTCCTCGCGGCCCTGTCGCATGTTTGAGAGAGCCGCCCGCGCCACCATTGCGTTCTCCCCGCGCACCGCGAGGGCTTTTATCGCACTAAGCACTGCATCCTCCGATTCGCCAACCAGGCTCCTCCCCGCGGCGCTGGTGATGTCCTTGCGTAGGCTCTCCTCACAACATTCAAGGAGCTGTACCACAACTTCATCCCCTTGGAGCCCGGTTCCTTTGCGGTATTCGCCCCAACGAGTTAGGAAATAGTCCTACTCCCCACTCGTGCCGGCCGCTGATATCGTTGGGCACTTAAGTTTTTCAACCTTGGTGCTTGGCGGGTGGTACTGAGCTACTGGGCCCTGGCCATGAGTCGTTGTGTGTGCGTTCAGGAGCGCTGCGGTAATGATTGGCTCTGTGGATGCCTCGGTTCGATAGGTGCATCCAGGCACTGGGCAACCAATGCTTTGTGCGGCCATTTTGCTGCTATCACTGTGAATTACCTACTAGGGAATTACTGACAGAGTGAATCACTTTAATCACTGTAAACTATTTGGATACTACTGACCTTTTGAGTCCTTTTCGCTGTATTCACGTTCTCCACAGGTTTGCGGGTTTGTTCATATCGTGGTGTAGGGACACATAATCAGGTAGATCTAGTAACAGACTTAACTTTAATACACAGCACCACTGTTCTTGACAATTCCCGGTTGCATTAGATTCAAGTCCATTCACTTTTGTTATGGCCACGTTTAGTTTACCCTTGGCTGGCACTAGTCACCACATTATCACTCAGCTCGTTGCATCACTTACAACAATGTCTTTTAACAATGACTTCTCCCTCGGGTCGTTTGTACATAAATAGGAACGATTTCCATTTGTATTTGGCATGTAAACAATGTACAAACGAGCTACAAGTGAGGGGTGTGCTCTACAAGTTTCACAGTGTCACACACATGTGACGTTCATAAGTCATGGTTCTCTAGTTTCTCTCTTATAAACTGCTTTGCCCGTTGTTTTCCATAATAAGGGATCATAATTTCATCTATGCTATGGAATTATTGCTGAAGCTGAAGATTGCTGACATTATTGACGTGCTGGAAAAGTGGATTTAACTGAAAATTTGAAATGCCATAATGAAGATAAGGTTTTATTGGTCAATATATTTCAGTTCTTCAGTATATCATACAAAAGAGGAGAAATAAATCGACAAACATTATTTATGTGATAAATCATCAAAACCATAATCTGAGATTATAGTATAAAAAGAAACATAACTTTTACCTTGTAAAATCGGTCGTCGGTCATTTTCATATTGCTAGCAAAATGAAGACTTCTAAGAATTTTATCAAATGTATCTCTCCTAATGCTTTCAGAAACCTAGTAATTGAATACATCAGGAGTTTCAGACCAGTACATTCTTCGGTAGGGAAGTTTGTTGTAGCCAGAAAGTATACGAATAGAAAGAAAAATCTTCACATTTTGTGGTGTGATGTGGTCTTTAGAGAGTGACTTTTGTTCTGCATATGTTGTGCTCTGATGATAAAGTTCTTCAATCCATTGTTTAGTCCAGAAAAGATTTATGCAGTCGACATGGTTATTTACTTTTTCTTTCAATTTTTCAATTGCGACGTCTGAGGCGAGAATCCTTCTGGGCAAATGACCAGGATTGCATGCGACTTCATCATCTGAAGCATCCGAGTCTTGGTCAATGTCTGCATCCGTATCCTCGAAAGGGGGGGGGGGGATTTACAGAAACATCTACTTCTTTATTGTCACGTTCATCCAGAAGGTTGTAGATTCCATTCAAAGTAAGTGTGCAGACAAGATATATATAAATAAATAGATAAATATATAAATAAATAGATAAATATATATATATACATACATATATATATATATATATATATATATATATATATATATATATATATATATATATATATATATATATATATATATATATATATATATATATATATATATATATATATATATATATATATATACATAGACAGATAGATATATAGATAGATAGATAGATATTTATATATATATATATATATATATATATATATATATATATATATATATATATATATATATATATATATATATGTGTGTGTGTGTGTGTGTGTGTGTATGTGTGTGCATGTTTATGTGTGTGTTTACCTGTGTATAGACCTATATATCGACATTCACATACATGTACTATCATTTTTGTAGGAACACTAATGTTACGTTTGCAAGATAAAACATCAGTAAGCAAGAAAAATCAGTTTTTCTCATAAAAATCCTGTGGAGCTGAGTAGCAAACAAAGAATTGAGTTCATTCAACGTTAATTTCTTCTCTCAGTCATGAAACTACGAACTAAATATACTCTAATAAGATTTTGACTACTATTGGAAAAATAAATGAACTCTATATAAGAAAAGGGAAAAAAAATATTACGTTATAGCCTAGCGGCAGCAAAAGCTGGCATTAAAAATGCTTTTCTCAGTGACGGCCTTGAAAAAAATTGCAGAGCTATTTTATGGGTAACACATAAAAAAAGAAGCCTCTAGATCACAGAAACACAGCAATAATGTTTTGAAATCATTGTAAATTTCATATAGAAAATAACTTTCTTTACATCTAAATGTAGTACTCTTTTCACCTCTCTTAACTTATTCACAATCTAAGCTCAACTTACAGCATTAGGTGAGTTGTAGGGTAATGTGGCCCGGTCAGCAGCAAGAACGAACTTATTTCAATATGCTCATAAAGTAAGATAAAGCTGTAAGACATACAGACGATTCTGGACACTTCAGAATATAGTGGCAGTTTTTGCTGCCGCTAGGCTGTAATGGGTAGAGATTGTCGACATCACCCTTTCTCCACCTACAAATATACTGTCTTTCCCGAGCATACAATTTTTTATCAACTACCTCCTTTATGGCTTAAAATCTCTCAAAATTGCATTCAGGAACTCATTCACACCACAGTTTCTACCATGTAGAACTGAGTGCTCTTGTGGGTGAGCCCATTTCAGGCTTTGTAAAGAATTTTAAGGCCCTTTCGAAGAGGCGGGGTGGGTGGTTGTCACACATGCATGGGTTTTGTAGCTTACTAGGTAGAAGCTTTTGGAGGGCAATCAGACTTTCTACTTAACTCTTCTTATGCCTGGGCAGAATACTGTCTTCCTTGCATGACGTTGAGTAGCTTCAATCCATCAGCAGATATCGTGGAGTCCATCCAAGGTGTGTTTACGGAGGGCTAATGGGTTCATGATCCTGGGTCAATATAGTACTAACTTTCTATCCGCATAAAGGCTGTCGGGCAGATTCCAATACGGGGGGCGTAAGGGTGGAGGTCGTACTGATTGTTGGGAAAACCATTGGAGACGTAGTGGCTGACAGGACTGTAGTCTTGATCCTGAGATGCAGCTGTTTTGATTTATTGTAGAGCTTTATCTTTTTTCGATGATAGGTCTTGTTGCCTGGTCGTCAATAGAAGTGCAGTTGAAGTGGTGCACTCTTCTTCATCTTTAGGTGTAGGGAGACGAATTTGGGAGCGAGAACGGGCTTCCTGTATGCAGAGCTGTTTCCCTGCTTGCCAAACTGCAGTGAAGATGTGGAGAGCCACATTTCATATTGAGGCGTTGTAGACGAGGATTCTCAATAGGTCGATGGTTTGTCATCAAGGTGATATGTTAAAGTCCAAACAAGTACAGAGGGAACTTAGCCATAGCCAAAGTGACTGCAAGTAGCTCCAGTTCTTTGTTAGCGAAACGAGTTTCTGTATCCGAAAAGGAACGAGAGTCACATCTAACCTTGGACGTTATCTTAAAGTAGGGCATAGCCAAGACCGTTCAGGAGTGAGGTCTCTGTTTGTAGAACCACAGGCGGGGCAGGAATGAAGGATGCTAGGAAAGGTGGGGAAGTTAGAGCTCTCTTGACTTTCTTAAATGCTTGCTCATGGTCGGTCGTCCAAAGGAACGAGCGACTGGGGCTTATAAGTGGGCTTAGGAGCTGAGCTGCTGCTGCGATGATTGGATTAAAGTTAGCAAGTTGATTGACGAGACCCATATTGATGTTTTTACCACTATAATTATTATGAGACCTATGTTATTGAATATTTCATCTTCATGTGATTATATCACCTAAGTTAGTCATGTTTCTAATGATAGTCACGCTATCATTATCTACCTGCTACCTGCGACTTTCCTTCTTATAAATGCGCAGAAACTTGTATATGAAAACTGATATATGATCATGTTTCAATACAGCAAGTTAGTTTTCTTTATATTTATTCCGTGAGAAAAAAAAAATCAAAATTCTACTAAAGGTCATCATAAAAAATAAATCAAGTATGAATTTCCATATTTAAAATTAGAATAATCTTGATACCTAAAAAGGACATAAATATGGAGTTTAAGTTTGCCTAATAATAATTTTCATAATTGAAATAATTCTCTGACGATATTTCCAATGCTTTCCTTTAGAATTATTCTCTCTCTCTCTCTCTCTCTCTCTCTCTCTCTCTCTCTCTCTCTCTCTCTCTCTCTCTCTCTCTCTCTCTCTCTCTCTCTCTTTTCCATTATATTAATTATTTCACATAGTTTCTCTGCCAGACTAAGATTTTTTACTTGCGACATTAGATCCAAGTAAATGTTGAAAATGTATTATACTTTCAGTATATTTCATGTCTTTGCCGGCATATATTAACTATTTATTTTTCCTGAAATAGAAAATATCTTTGTATAAGCCCTTATTCGCTGGGATATAGCTGGAAAATAACAATAAACATTACAAGTAGAGTTCCAGATCAAGATAATTTTATTCCTTAAATATGAAATTCTAAAGTACATTTCATTCATACATGGTATCTCATAAGTCATATCTAATATATGTTTAATTATTTTTTGTGTGATATATGTAAGTGAACAGAGTTTTAAAAAAAGTATTTACTGAATGCCATCTCTTATAAGGAAATGATTAGAAAATAGCCCAATCATTGCTTGTTCAGCTACAAACACCACAACGGAAACATGTAGCGTTACTGTGAATAATGCTTTCTCTACCCACACAACACGATCGAATGAAATAAAAATGCGCAGATTAATCCCATCGTTGACAACGTAATTGGTGTGGAAAGACAATCAAAATTTCCCCATGGCAAACTGAAAAAATAAGAAATGTCGAAACACTAAGCTTTGTAAAGGATGATTTATGTTAGGGGACATGAGATAACAAAACAAAAATTGTAACTGTGATTAAAATGATCAAGGCAAGGCAATGGGATCTTTAAAAAAAAACCAATGATAGGGTGAGAGATATTGAGCAACGGCCTCCCGAGTTAGCATAAAACCATAGAGGACGTGGCTGGTCATAGAAGCCGTTGATCTAAAACAAGAAAAAAGAGGGATTCATTAGATTGTTTTTCTAACTTCCGTTTCATGTATGGTATATTAACTTATTATGTTACATTTGATTAATGGAAACATGGTCGCAGGTTTCAAGCTCATTTACTTTAATCCAGCCTCTGAGTTTATAGTACTAATATCTTTTATCAAATGAGTAGTGTCTGTTCTCCCTTGCCAAACATTATATCATCATCACCATCATCATCGACCTTTAATAGCCCACCGCAGAACAAACGCCTCATACACTTGCTTCTGTTTATGGTCTTTCTTTGCCAGTGTAGGCCCATAAACTTTTTTTATTTCTTCAATCCATGGTCTTTTTTTATTCTTCCTCTGCTTCTTTTCTAATCTTTAGGGACCTATTCTGTTTTCAATATCCCTTGTTATCTGTCCATCTCAATAAATGTAGTGCCAAAGTCCTTTTTTTTTTTTCTTACATGTAAAAATATCGCCTACTATAGTGTGCTTTTTTCGGCCTCTTCTTTTTATTCCCATCATTAATATTTAATTAGCTCTCTGAGTTGTAACTAGTTATGTTCTCAGGCTTTTGTCTGCGTGTATGTCTATGTACATATATGTGTGTTTGTGCGAGTGCATGATTGTGTATACAATTATTTTTCGAGACGCCACTACTGTGTTTGAAAGTATTTGAGGGATATTGCAACCTCACATTTATGTCAATGGCAAAATGAAACGTAAAACCAATATGCAGTACAGGTACACATAATAAATAATCAATATAAGAAGAATTTAGAAGATTTTACACAGGCTCCATGAAATTCGGGGATTGTCTGCACATTTGGATTTATCATAAAATTTTGAAAACAACTAATGCTTTTGGGATCTATATGCTCCCAAAACACGTTCGCAGAAATTATTCAGGGATAATAGTAATAAACAATTAAAACTCGGAAGTGATTTCGTGTTATGTGCGTACAAATATTTTAATAATCGTGAAAGCTTGAATTATACAACCGGTACTTTGGTCATTTCCGTGAAATTTTAACTTTGTACATTAAAGCCTTTTAATCTGCCTTTTTATGCTTATTCTCCTTTATATATATATATATATATATATATATATATATATATATATATATATATATATATATATATATATATATATATATATATATATATATGTATACTGTATGTATATATATATATATATACATATATATATATATATATATATATATATATATATATATATATATATATATATATATATATATATATATACATATACATATATATATATATATATATATATATATATATATATATATATATATATATATATATATATATATATATATATCAACACACACACACACATACATATATATATATATATATATATATATATATATATATATATATATATATATATATATATATATATATATATATATATATATATATATATATATATATATATAAACACACACACGCACACACACACACACACACATATATATATATATATATATATATATATATATATATATATATATATATAAATATATATATATATATATATATATATATATATATATATATATATATATATATATATATATATATATATATATATATATATATATATATATAAATATAGAACAAAATCATAAATAATCAATTACGTTATTTCTATGGTCATATGTTTGATGGAAACATGTATAGTCTTTAAAAATTGATTGTCTTCATTAAAAGTGTTCATATATATATTTGATCAGACAACCCTTTACAAACCCGGATTCAAGTACTTTTAACTTATCGATAGTAAAAGTAGGCTTACTCCATGGAAACCATACTGTTTTTTAAATCTACAATGGTTTTAAATAAGGAACCTATTATTCATAATAATGACACATCTGTTATCAGTGCATGTAAAAGGGGTGTCAATGAAGTAGATTCTGAATGAATAGTTGTACAGAAGAGGAAAAGGTTTCGAGTTATTTGTGATACTCAGTTTATAAAGAAATTAAAAAAAAAAATATTTTCATAAGTGGAGTCCCTTAGTATATGTAATATTGCAAAGCAAATCCTTACTTTTCTTTTTATCAAATATACTCAATGCTACCAAGGGGACAATTGCAGGAAGCTATTTGCACATGCAATATATATATATATATATATATATATATATATATATATATATATATATATATATATATATATATATATGTGTGTGTGTGTGTGTGTGTGTGTGTGTGTGTGTGTGTGTGTGTGTTGTGTGTGTGTGTGTGCGTGTGATTGTGTGTGTGTAAGATACCCAAGAGCGGTTTAGGCATTCAAGTCATCCTGCTTCTAGGTAATTAACAAGTTAATGCCGAGACCAGAGCATTGCTGACACATTTTACCCTGTGTCATCATGTCCCTCCTCTCTGGTCTGCTAACACACTAAAAATATAAATTGATACATATTAATGGCTTGCAATTATTGATACAAGTGACATTTCTTCCATGCCCTCATGACCTCTTTATATCACAGATTAACTGACCCTTTAACTGGCTACTGCTGTTGGTACCCATCAATGGGCATTGCTGACCCAGGAATGAGAATTAAATCCATAATTTATCGATATCTTCATTACATCTGTAGATTCTAATTATCTTACCTTGACATGCGGCAATAATACGTCTTCTTTGTATATTAAAGTATATTCACTGCCATTCCTCTTCAGAAATTTTTTCTAATATAAAGCCTCGCTTACAAAATAGTTACCTTGTCCATTTAGTTTCAAAGAAGTTGCTATCGTCTGATAGCCGGGTGAATTGTTCATCACAACATGCGCCTAAACCTGTGTGATGAGAAAGCTATCACTAACATCTCCAATAAAAGTCATATACTAAGAAAATCATGCAAAGGAAATATAGCTTTGCATTCAATTTTTCCTATAACTTGTAGACATGTGTCAATAGCATTTCCTGGTGAAGTTTGAAGAAACTTTTCTCAAGACCATTGTCAAATACATATATTGAAAATAATGGAAAAGTTATATCTATATTTTTCAGGAATTGATAATGAATCATTGTATATATGTTTTTCTACGTTCATGAAAACTTTTGGCTTTAGTGTTAAATCGGAATAACTTTTAGATTCGTAATTTTCAAAGTACAGATGGCGACTTGCCTGCTAACAATAGGCTCAACTACAACATCTAGTCATACAGATTGGTTGTCGTACTTATCTCACTTTTCTAGTTGCCTGCTCTTTTCTATACCGCTTATATAAGATTTATGGTATATGTTAACTAAGCATGATCTATAGTCTATATTGAATTTTTTCTTTTCATATATGGAGCATGAATCAATTTAATTATCCAAAGCCTCCTTAAATTGATTAACTGAGTGTTATAGTGAAAAAATAACACGAGCATAGATTTTTTAAATAAGTGCTATCGTCGATATCAACATAAAACTGAAATTTATGAAAGGTCTGTCAAGATTTTCCAACTTCACGATATCAGGAAGAAAAATACGAATATTATAGAAAAATATAAAGCCTTGGAAAGATCTATCGAATTTCAAAGATTCAGGTAAATATTAAATTGATTCCAATTATTGAATTTTGTTGTCGGTTTTTCTTTTGATCATACTGAATATTCAAGTTTATTTTGGAAATGGTTCTGTATACAAAGTATGATAAATGTTAATCTTTTTATATAAAAATAAAAATGACATCAATTTAAAGAATATCAATTCCAATGTTTACATTTATTTTTAGTTTGAAAATAGTGCAGCTAGTTATTTGAATGATCAGTCGAGAACAATTTTATCAAGCAAAACCTCTGTGAGAAAGGATTACAGACTTGGTAATGTATCAGTAAGCAGGTGAGATTTTACATCTAAGTAGTTAATGGGTCGTTTGAACAACCAAATAATATTATACGAGATCCATTTCTGGTTACGGCTCATTTTCCTTTGCCTACACATACACCGAATAGTCTGGCGGCCAGACTCTGGCCTATTAATTACACACCTTCTTCTTTTCTAATACGCCTGGTATCCCAAATATAAGCGGAAAATCTGTCTTCAGTCACCGAGTCAACTACTTTCATGAAATTATCCAGTGGTTACTTTCCGCTTGGTAATGGTAGAAAAATGTTTAGCTATGGCTAGCAGCTGTGTAGGAGAAGAACACTACAAATTCAAACCATTCTGCTTTAGTCTTGGTTAGTTCCATAGCCTATGGAACATGGTTTTTTACTATCTTAGGAAAGATTTTTCTTGTTTGAGGCTACACGCAGGCACACGATCAGATTTGCTTCCTAATTTCCGTTCCTCACAGGACTATTTTTCCTGTTAGATTCCTAGGAATTATATTATCCTGCCTTCCCAACTAGGGTTGTAGCTTAGCTAATAATAATAATAATAATAATAATAATAATAATATGAAGCTGGCGATGCAATATTCACGCCATTCT
>NC_090737.1:89798108-89800608 GCF_036898095.1 Palaemon carinicauda | reverse complement strand
ATATATATATATATATATATATATATATATATATATATATATATATATATATATATATATATATATATATATATATATATATATATAGTCTGGTTTCCACACTAAACAACCTAGGACTGACATCGTCAACATAGTCAACGGTCAAGCAAACAGAAGTTTGTGATGACTACATAAAAGATTAAAAAAGAGTATATACTCAAAAGTGTTCAAGAAATATACTATTCACAGCGAGCGAAACTTTTAAGTAATGAATTGATTGTTGATTTAGTATATATTTTGAATATATACCAAATATACACTGGCATCAGGAACTTATGTTTGGTTGAAAATGTTATTCCAGGTTGTTTAGTGAGGAAACAAAGGCTAGCTTTTCTTTTCCCCAATTTTGTGTCTTTATAATAATTTAAATTTTTTTTCCACATGTGGCGAAATTGATTAAATTATTAAAAAGCAATGGAAGAAAAAAATAGCTTTGCATAATTTGCCAGTATAAGGAGAGCCTGGTATTGTAAAAAAAGAAAATGTTCAGCTATTCTCTAGTACTTAATATTTCAATAAAAGGAAAAACTTCACTAGTGTTAGTTTAAAAAAAGAAAAATAGATGAAAAGTAATCTTAATTGCTTACCAAATAAAAGTTTTTGTTCTGGATCCATTTTTTCTGATGAAAAAATTATATAGTTTTTCAAAACATTTCATATTAAATGTCTGCATCAGGTACTGGGAAGAGGTATCCATTTTTTTTTTCTTTTCTTTTTTAACTATTTAAATTTTAGAAAAAAATTTATTATACAATGATATAAAAGTATTCCTTATTCGCGAGATTTGATTTGATAGTCGGCCATTAGAAATCTATATCAGCGAGGTAATTGGAAGCGGATAATAATGGTTTGTTTTGATCTAATATTTTTCTTTACTCTTGAAAATAAAAAAAATATATAAATCAAACCTTACCCGATTAGAATGCACTTGATCCAGTCGGATATTTTCTCCAAATCCATTTTATTTTTTGCTAGTGGCCAACATCTCTCTCTCTCTCTCTCTCTCTCTCTCTCTCTCTCCTCTCTCTCTCTCTCTCTCTCTCTCTCTCTACTTCATTTATATTTTATTTATCCGTTGTCCTAGTTTACACCGAAAAAATCTCTTTGTTGTTGATTATCTGTTAGATATCATTTGTTTTTATAGTTATTTTCAATATCATTGTTGCAACTGTAAATACCCCGTAATATATATATATATATATATATATATATATATATATATATATATATATATATATATATATATTATATATATATGTATATACATATATATATATATATATATATATATATATATATATATATATATATATATATATATATATATATATATATATATATATATATATTTATATATATATATATATATATATATATATATATATATATATATATATATATACATGTATGTGTGTTTGATGTGTATATATATATATATATATATATATATATATATATATATATATATATATATATATATATATATATATATATATATATATATATATATATATATATATATATACACACATATTATATATATATATATATATATATATATATATATATATATATATATATATATATATATATATATATATATATACAGAAGAACCACAAGGAAAATGAAAATACGAAATATACACTTAAGTCCTGACTAGTTTCGTGATACGTCCTCTGAGGAAGTATCACGAAACTAGTCAGGACTCAAGTGTATATTTCGTATTTTCATTTTCCCTGTGGTTCTTCTGCATCTGAGCATCACGTTTTCCTGTAATTTTTATGCATATATATATATATATATATATATATATATATATATATATATATATATATATATATATATATATATATATATATATATATATATATATATATATATATATATACTTAATAACATCATCACCATCTCCTCCTACACCCAGTGACGCAACGGGCCTCGGTTATATCTCGTCAGTCATCTCTTTAATGGGTCTATAAATCTTTACTTCTCCATGCATCATCTACTTCTTCATATTTCATAGTCTTTGGTTATGTAAGCCTAAGTTTTCTAACTCTTCTAGTTCCTTCTGGAGCCCAGTTGAAAGTTTGGTGAACTCATTTCTATTGAGGAGTGCGAAGAGCATACACAAACCATCTCCATATACCCCTCACCATGATTGCATCCATATAAGGCACTCGGGTAATCTCTCATATAGTATCATTTCTAACCCTGTCCTGCTATTTGATCACCAATATTATTTTGAATAGCTTTGTTCATATATCTATAAAATTTGTTGAATATTGTATCATTGTAATACCAAAACTCATGTCCATATAGTAACACCGATATCACTAAACTGTTATATAGCCTGATTCAATTTTTTTTTTCTTTTTGTAATTCCATGCAATTGGATATTCAAATGTTTCTTATACTATTTATTTCCTGTGTTTTTTTTTTTACCTTAGATTAGAAACAAAC
>NC_090737.1:89783108-89785608 GCF_036898095.1 Palaemon carinicauda | reverse complement strand
AATTCTAAATTCCATTTCATTCATACATGATATCTCATAAGTTATATTTGTTGTGTAAGATTTTGTGATTTTTTAAATGATATATTTAAGTCAACAAAAAAAAATGTGAAAAAAAAATATTCCAGAATGTCATTTGTTTTCTGAGTTTCCATAAAACTTTTACTTAGAATTATTTATATACCGATTTTTTATGTGTAGTGATCATTTAGATATTTATGCTTAAAATTGGTGCTTTCTTCCATGAAAGATATACATATTATTAGGTAAAGTGACAAAATAATTTCACGATAAATTTGCTATTTTCGTAGATATAGGATTATCAAAATGTACTTACTGCAAAAATATCATTTGAATTCTTACATAGAGTGACCTAGCAACATAAAATGCACATAACCTGAAATAATTTCTTTATTAGAAATAAAGAAGATTCTATCAATTACTTGACTGATGTTAGGGAGGTATGAAATGAGAAATTTTGATATGATCATTATTATTGAAAGCATTAATATTATTAATAATAGGATTATTTTATCTATAATAATTATTATCCTTTAAGGTGTTTTTTGACAAAATATCGAAAGGTATGAATAAGTAAATGTCCGAATGTATTCTTTATAGGTTTTTGGTCATCTCTATTTGCCTTCTTGCATTACATTATGAAAAGTAACTTGCTTAGGCTTTATGATATAAAATGGCATGAAAATTGAGCACTATATTGTCAATAAGTACCTTCAGTAGGTTTTATGTAGGTTTTCTGTCTTTACAGAATTATGCAGTGATTACACCTTCCTAGTATCCCCACAATTTAATTTAAAGCAAATAGTTTGTCAGCGTGTCGCTCCTCTTCAGAAGAAATTTCCTCCTTATTTTCTCGCTGCAGTACCTTATGTAACTCCATCAGTTTCTCTGCTGCCTATTGCTCACTAAGCTCATTAAAGAGATTGTCGACATCGCACTTTCTCCACCTACAAATGTACTGTCTTTCCCAAGCATACAATTTTTCATCAACTACAGTACCTCCTTTATGTCTTCAAATCTCTCAAAATTGCATTCAGGAACCCATCCACGCCACAGTTTCTACCATATAGAACTGAGTGCTCTTATGGGTGAGACCATTTCAGGCTTTGTAAAGGATTTTAAGGCCCTTTCGAAGAAACAGAATGGGTGGTCGTCACACATGCATGGGTTTTGTAGCTGACTGGGGAGAAGCTTTTGGAAGGAATTCAGACTTTCTACTTAACTCTTCTTATGCCTGGACAAAATACTGTCTTTTTTGCATGACGTTGAATAGCTTCAATCCATCGGCAGATATCGTGGAGTCCATCCAAGGTGCGTTTACGGAGGGCTAATGAATTCATGATCCATGGTCAATATAGTACTAACTTTCTCTACGCATAAACGCTGTCGGGCAGATTACATTACGGGGGGCGTAAGGGTGGAGGTCGTACTGATTGTTGGGAAAACCATTGGAGACGTAGTGGCTGACAAGACTATAGTCTTGATCCTGAGATGCAGATGTTTTGATTCATAGTAGAGCTTTATCTTCTTCGATGATGGGTCTTGTTGCCTGGTCGTCAATAGAAATGGCGTTGCTCCCAATGGTGCTCATGACATGTGCAGTTGAAGTGGTGCACTCTTTTCCATCTTCAGGTGTAGGGAGACGAGTTCGGGAGCGAGAACTGGCTTCCTATATGCAGAGCTGTTTCCCTGCTTGCCAAAATGCAGTGAAGATGTAAGGAGCCTCATTTCATCTTGAGGCGTTGTAGACGAGGATTCTCAATACCATCCAAAGTGTCTTGGTTGAGAATCGGTATCTTAGGCCCATGGTTCGTCATCAAGGTGAAATGTTAAAGTCCAAACAAGTAAAGAGGGAACTAAGCCATAGCTAAAGTGACTGCAAGTAGCTCCAGCTCTATGGTAGCGTAACGAGTTTCTGTATCCGCAAGAGAACGAGTCACTTCTGACCTGGGACGTTATCTTGAAGTAGCGCATAGCCAAGACCGTTCAGGAGTGAGGTCTCTGTTTGTAGAACCACAGGCGGGGCAGGGTACTAGGACAGGTGGGGGAGTCAGAACTCTCTTGACTTTCTTAAATGCTTGCCTATGGTCGGTCGTCCAAATGAACGAGCGTTTGGGGCTTATAAGTGGGCTTAGGAGCTGAGCTGCTGCTGCGATGACTGGATTAAAGTTAGCAAGTTGATTGACGAGACCCATATTGAGGTTTTTACGACTATAATTATTATGAGGCCTATGTCATTGAATATTTTATCCTCATGTGATTATATCACCTAAGTTAGTCATGTTTTTAATGATGGTCATGCTATCATTATCTACTTGCTACCTACGACTTTCCTTCTTGTAAATGCACAGAAACTTGTATATGAAAATTGAAATATGATCATGTTTCAATACAGCAAGTTAGTTTTCTTTCTATTTATTCCGTGAGAAAAGAATATCAAAATTCTACTAAAGGTCATCATAAAAAATAAATCAAGTATGAA
>NC_090737.1:89775608-89778108 GCF_036898095.1 Palaemon carinicauda | reverse complement strand
ACCCTCTAACCGGCTACTGCTGTTGGTACCCATCAATGGGCATTGATGACCCAGGAATAAGAATTAATCCATAATTTATCGATATCTTCATTACATCTGTAGATTCTAATTATCTTACCTTGTCATGCGGCAATAATACGTCTTCTTTGTATATTAAAGTATATTCACTGCCATTCCTGTTCACAATATTTTTCTGAAATAAAGCCTTGCTTACAAAATAGTTACCTTGTCCTTTCAGTTTCAAAGAAGTTGCTACCGTCTGATAGCCGGGTGAATTGTTCATTACAACATGCGCCTAAACCTGTGTGATAAGAAAGCTATCCCTAATATCTCAAATAGAAGTTATATACTAAGAAAATCATGCAAAGGAGATATACCTTTGTATTCAAGTTTCACTATAACTTGTACACGTGTGTCAATAGCATTTCCAAGTGAAGTTTTGAAGAAACTTTTCTCAAGACCATATTCAAATTCAAATATTGGAAATAATGGAAAAGCTATACCTATATTTCACAGGAATTGATAATGAATCATTGTCTACATGTTTTTCTACGTTCTGGCTTAAGTGTTTAATCGGAATAACTTTTAGATTCGTAATTTTCAAAGTACAGTTGGCAACTTAACTGGTAACAATAGGGTCAACTACAACATTTAGTCATACAGATTGGTTGTCATACTTATCTCACTTTTTTAGTTGCCTGCTCTTTTCTGTACCACTTACATAAGATTTATAGCATCTGTTAACAAAGCATAATCTATAGTCTATATTGAATTTTATCTTTTCATATATGGAGCGTGAATCAATTTAATAATCCAAAGCCTCATTAAATAGATTATTTGAGTGTTATATTGGAAAAATAATACAAGCATAGATTTGTTAAATAAGTGCTATCGTCGGTATCAACATAAAAATGAAATTTATTAAACGTCTGTCAAGATTTTCCAACTTCACGATATCAGGAAGAAAAATACGAATATTATAAAACAAAGTATAAAGCCTTGGAAAGACATATCGAATTCCAAAGCTTCAGGTAAATATTAATTTTTTTTTTTCAATTATTAAAAATTTTTCTCGGTTTTTCTTTTGATCATACGGAATATCCAAGTTTATTTTGGAAACTGTTCTGAATAAAAAATGATGATAATTTTTTTTTTTTCTATATCAAAATAAAAATGACATCAATTTAAAGAATATCTATTCCAATGTATACATTCATTTTTAGTTTGGAAATAGTGCAGCTAGTTGTTTGAATGATCAGTCGAGAACAATTTTCTGAAGCAAAACCTCTGTCAGAAAGGTTTAGGGACTTAGTAATGTATCAGTAACCAGGTGAGATTCTACATGTAAAGAGTTAATGGGTTATTTGACCAGCCAGATAATATTATATAAGATCCATTTCTGGTTACGGCTCACTTTCCTTTGCCTACACATACTCCGAATAGTCTGGCGGCCAGACTCTTGCCTATTCATTACACATCTTCTTTTCTAATACGCCTGGTATCCCAAATATAAGCGGAAAATCCGTCTTCAATCACAGAGTCAACCACTTTCATGAAATTATCCAGTGGTTACTTTCCGCTTGGTAATGGTAGAAAAATGTTTAGCTATGGTTAGCAGCTGTGTAGGAGAAGAACACTACAAATTCAAACCATTCTGCTTTAGTCTTGGCTAGTTCCATAGCCTATGGAACATGGTTTTTTACTATCTTAGGAAAGATTTTTCTTGTTTGTGGCTACATGCTGGCACACTATTAGATTTGCTTCGTTATTTCTGTTCCTCACAGGACTATTTTTCCTGTTGGAGTCCTAGGGATAATATTATCCTGCCTTACCCAACTAGGGTTGTAGCTCAGCTAATAATAATGATAATAATAATAATAATAATAATAAAAATAATAATAATAATAATAATAAAAATAATAATAATGATAATAATAATAATAATATTTGACGTTGGCAATTATAATAATCACGCCATTCCCCTCCATAGACAAAAAGATGGCCGGCCTCTCATAGGTGAAGGTAAATCATGGGTACACCTAAAAAATATAACTAATTATCAAATTTACAAATGTCAATCACATACCCTTAATTCTTATGTTAACCAAGAAAAAAGTTCAGAAAAATTTTCATATCTTATTATTATTATTATTATTATTATTATTATTATTATTATTATTATTATTATTATTATTATTATTATTATTATTATTATTATTAGTTTCCTATATGATATGGAACATCAATATATTTTTAATTACAGGTTTAATTGGCACTCATGAATGGCAAAGGCAAGGGACAGGGACATTGCCCTAACAAGCAGAAGAATGCGTTAGAGACTGACCATATATACATAGGTTCAGCTCCCAAGCCTCCTCTCCTCCCAAGCTAGGATCAAGGAGGTCCAGGCAATGACTTCTGACGACTCATTAGGTAGACTTATAGGCTCCCAGAAACACCTATTTTAGGTCAAAAGGATGGTGAGGCTGCAGTGACCAAA
>NC_090737.1:89763108-89770608 GCF_036898095.1 Palaemon carinicauda | reverse complement strand
TTCTATGTCTTTATAATAATTTTAACTTCTTTCCACATATTTCGAAATGGTTTAAATTATTAAAAAGTAATAGAAGGAAAAAATAGCTTTGTATAATTTGCCAATATAAGAAGAGCCTGGTCTTGTAAACAAAAAAAAAAAAAATCAGCTATTCTCTAGTAGTTAATATTCCGATAAAAGGAGAAACTTCACTACTGTTAGGGTAAAAAAAGAAAAATAGATAAAAAAAAATCTTATTTGCCTAACAATTTTTTTTTTATTTTATTTAATTTTTTTTTTTTTTTTTTTTTTTTTTGGGGGGGGGTAATATATTGCAACTAATGTTATGTTCTGGATCCATTTTTTGTTAGGAAAAAAGGATATAGTGTTTCAAAATATTTCATATTAAATGCCTGCATTAGGTATTGGGAAGTGGTATCCATTTTTTTTTCTTTCTTTAACAATTTAAATTTTAGAAAAAAATATATTATACAGAGATATAAAAGTATGTCTTATTCATGAGATTTGATTTGATAGTTGGCCATTAGAAATCTATATCAGCGAGGTAATGGAAGCGGATAATAAAGGTTTGTTTTGATCCTAATATTTTTCTTTACTCTTGCCAAAATATATATATATATATATATATATATATATATATATATATATATATATATATATATATATATATATATATATATATATATATATATATATAAATAAATCAAACCTTACCAGATTAGAATGCTCCTTGATCCAGTCGGATATTTTCTCCAAATCCGTTTTATTTTGTTCTATTGCCTAACATCTCTCTCTCTCTCTCTCTCTCTCTCTCTCTCTCTCTCTCTCTCTCTCTCTCTCTCTCTCTCTCTCTCTCTCGTCCATTATTTTATATAGTCTCTCCTAGTGACTAGGATTTAAGCGCTGCTTCTCACTTGCAGAAATTTTTTTACTTTCGACACTAGATCCAAGCAAATTTTGAAAAGGTGTTATGCTTTTTGTATATTTCCTGTATTTGCCAGCATATAATAATTATTTAATTTTCGTGAAATAAAAAAACATCTTTGTATAAGCCTTAATTCGCTATGATATATGTGGAAAATAACGATATATATTACAAGCAGAGTTTGAGGAAATGGTAATTTTGTTCCTCGAATATGAAATTCTAAATTCCATTTCATTCACACATGATATCTCATAAGTTTTATTTATTGTGCAATATTTTGTGTTTTTTTTTCTTTTAATGATATATTTAAGTCAACAGAAAAAATGTGAAAAAAAATATTCCCGGATATCATTTGTTTTCTGAGTTTGTATAGAAGTTTTACATAGATTTATTTGTCCACCGATTATTTATGTGTAGTGATCTAAGATATTTATGCTTAAAATTAGTTTTTTCTTCCACGAAAGATATACATATTATTAGGTAAAGTGACAAAATAATTTCGCGATAAATTTACTATTTTCGTCGATACAGGATGTTCAAAATGTACTTATTGCAAAAATATCATTTGGATTCCTGCATAGAGTGACCTAGCAACATAAAATGCACATACCTTGAAATAATTTCTTCATTAGAAATAAAGAAGATTCTGTCAATTACTTGACCGATGTTAGGGAGATAAGAAATTAGGAGAAATTTTGATATTATCATTATTGAAAGCATTAATATTATTAATAATAGGATTATTTCATCTATAATAATTATTATCCTTGAAGGTGTTTTTTTTTTTTTTTTTTTTTTTTTTTTTAACAAAATATCGATAGGTATGAATAACTAAATCTCCAAATTTATTCTTTATAGGTTTTTGGTCATCTCTATTTGCCTTCTTGCATTACATTATGAAAAATAACTTGCTTAGGCTTTATGACATAAAATGGCATGAAAATTGAGCACAATATTGTCAATAAGTACCTTCAGTGCTCGCGCTGACAACGTATTATCTAGATTCCACCTTCCTAGTATCTCCACAATTTAATTTAAAGCAAACAGTTTGTCAGCCTGTCCCTCCTCTTCAGAAGAAATTTCCTCCTTATTTTCTCGATGCAGTACCTTATGTAACTCCATCAGTTTCTCTGCCGCCTATTGCTCATTAAGGACGAGAATTATCTATTGGTTTTAAAAACACCATATTTGCAGAAAATACTTTATTTTGGTCTACTATCAACATAAAATCATCACCATAAAAAAATTCCTTTCTTAAATATGATTTATTTGATGGCAGCTTTTGCTGCCCCTTGGCACTTGAATGAACAAAATTTTTCTAATCTAGACATAACATATAGTTTTTTTTTTTTTTTTTTTTTAACAAACATAAGTATTTTAAGCATCCTTTTAGCCTATTTAGTAATTATCATTACCAATCATGCCTCTTATGAAAAGAACTGCAAATTCTATCTGAATTATAGTACATAAAAAATTCAATCATATAGCATATCTTACTGCCACTAGCAACTTTGAATGCAAAAAATATCTGTTTTTGACATACAATATAATTTTACATTAAACCTAAGTATTTCAAACATAACTTCATTATCCATTATCTCTAATAATTATCATCACTAATCTTGCCTGTTACAATAAAAACTCCAAATTCTTACTGATTCTTAATATAAAAGAAAAAAAATACTTAAACATATTGCATATTCCACACTGTTCTATTTTTCTTGTACGAAGGTTATCCATATATAGCTTCAAATGATTTCAGTCTATTGTTCATTATGCACTACTGAGGTATTTTATGATAGGGCAATATGCATTTTGGATGAAGACATACAGAACACATATGTATTTTGTGCGTCGAGAACATTCGCGGCATCCTGAGTGACGCTGGTCTCCTTCCTTGGTCCGGTGCTGCTCACCATTGTACACCACAGAATCCTTTGCAATTCCAGAAGACAGTCTCTTAGGTCCAGGAGATGTACGAGGAGCACCATATTGCTTCATTATGGCAATTACAAAATGCCAGATGAAGTCTATCAATGGGATTATATTTCCCAGTTTGGGATAAAGCATCCATGAATTGACAACTTGAGCATTGATGCTCCAAGCAAATATTGGCCACCACCATTTTCTTTAACGAATTCGAGTTCTATAGGCCGATACATGTTGATCAAATATATCAACACCACCCATCTGTTAATTATACACCTGAATGGAATTGGGCATATCAACCTCAATATGCTTTTTCTCAAGTTTGCCCCATCACCCTGTTTTTTGTACTTGAAGCATTCTTACTTTGAAGCCACAGTAACTATCTTCCATTTTACTACTGGTGTGCTGCCAGTAAATGCCTCTTCCATGTACCCATGATATTTTTTCTTCTCCTTTTCCTTCTTTTCCATTAGTGGGGCACCATGAAGACGATCCTCTCTTAGTGTGCCAGTACCTCCTATTCTTCGATTTGCTAAATTTTCTAGCAATAGTTATGACGTGAAGAGATTCTCAAACACTGCATGCTGGCCAGCCTGTAAATTGATCTCATTAGACATCTCTACTACGACATTTGGACCTTAGCCCAGTCCTATATCAGGGATTTTAGTGTCAGACCCGCAATAGGGCTCACAATAAAGAAGAGATTCGTCTGAAGTACATGCAGCCCAAACTTTGAAACCAAATCTTACTGGTTTCTCTCTTATAAACTGCTTTACCCGGTGTTTTCCATAATAAGGGATCATAATTTCATCTATGCTATGGAATTATTGCTGAAGCTGAAGATTGCTGACATTATTGACGTGCTGGAAAAGTGGACTTAACTGAAAATTTAGAATGCCATAATAAAGATAAGTTTTTATTGGTCAATATATTTTAGTTCTTCGGTATATCATACAAAAGAGGAGAAATAAATCGACAAACATTATTTATGTGATAAATCATCAAAACCATAATCTGAGATTATAGTATAAAAAGAAACATAACTTTTACCTTGTAAAATCGGTCGTCGGTCATTTTCATATTGCTAGAAAAATGAAGACTTCTAAGAATTTTATCCAATGTATCTCTCCTAATGCTTTCAGAAACCCAGTAATTGAATACATCAGGAGTTTCAGACCAGTACATTCTTCGGTAGGGAAGTTTGTTGTAGCCAGAAAGTATACGAATAGAAAGAAAAATCTTCACATTTTGTGGTGTGATGTGGTCTTTAGAGAGTGACTTTTGTTCTGCATATGTTGTGCTCTGATGATAAAGTTCTTCAATCCATTGTTTAGTCCAGAAAAGATTTATGCAGTCGACATGGTTATTTACATTTTTTTTTAATTTTTCAATTGCGACGTCTGTGGCGAGAATCCTTCTGGGCAAATGACCAGGATTGCATGGAATTTCATCATCTGAAGCATCCGAGTCTTGGTCAATGTCTGCATCCGTATCCTCGAAAGGGGGGGGGGGGGAGGATTTACAGAAACATCTACTTCTTTATTGTCACGTTCATCCAGAAGGTTGTAGATTCCATTCAAAGTAAGTGTGCAGACAAGATATATATAAATAAATAGATAAATATATAAATATATATATATATATATATATATATATATATATATATATATATATATATATATATATATATATATATATATATATATATATATATATATACATATATAGCCTACATATATATATATATATATATATATATATATATATATATATATATATATATATATATATATATATATATATATATATATATATACATACATATATATATATATATATATATATATATATATATATATATATATATATATATATATATATATATATATATATATAATTACATAGACAGATAGATAGATAGATAAATATATATATATATATATATATATATATATATATATATATATATATATATATATATATATATATATATATATATGTGTGTGTGTGTGTGTGTGTGTGTGTATGTGTGTGTTTACCTGTGTATAGACCTATATATCGACATTCACATACATGTACTATCATTTTTGTAGGAACACTATTGTTACGTTTACAAGATAAAACATCAGTAAGCAAGAACAATCAGTTTTTCTCATAAAACTCCTGTGGAGCTGAGTAGCAAACAAAGAATTGAGTTCATTCAACGTTAATTTCTTTTCGCAGTCATGAAACTACGAACTGAATATACTCTAATAAGATTTTGACCACTATTGGAGAAATAAATGAACTCTATATAAGAAAACGGAAAAAAAAAATGATTACGTTATAGCCTAGCGGCAGCAAAAGCTGACATAAAAAATGCTTTTCTCAGTAACGGCCTTGAAAAAAATTGTAGAGATATTTCATGGATAACACACAAAAAAGAAACCTCTAGATCACAGAAACACAGCAATAATGTTTTGAAATCATTGTAAATTTCATATAAAAAATACCTTTCTTTACAACTAAATGTAGTACTTTTTTCACCCCTCTTAACTTATTCACAATCTAAGCTCAACTGACAGCATTAGGTGAGTTGTAGGGTAATGTGGCCC
The DNA here is from genome assembly GCF_036898095.1 of Palaemon carinicauda. Taxonomy (NCBI): domain Eukaryota; kingdom Metazoa; phylum Arthropoda; class Malacostraca; order Decapoda; family Palaemonidae; genus Palaemon; species Palaemon carinicauda. The sequence continues at coordinate 89,765,160 of NC_090737.1, read as the reverse complement.
GGTCAGCAGCAAGAACGAACTTATTTTAATATGCTCATAATGTAAGATAAGGCTGTAAGACATACAGACGATTCTGGACACTTCAGAATATAGTGGTAGCTTTTGCTGCCGCTAGGCTGTAATGGGTAGAGATTGTCGACATCACCCTTTCTCCACCTATAAATGTACTGTCTTTCCCAAGCATACAATTTTTTATCAACTACCTCCTTTATGGCTTAAAATCTCTCAAAATTGCATTCAGGAACTCATTCACACCACAGTTTCTACCATGTAGAACTGAGTGCTCTTGTGGGTGAGCCCATTTCAGGCTTTGTAAAGAATTTTAAGGCCCTTTCGAAGAGGCGGGGTGGGTGGTCGTCACACATGCATGGGTTTTGTAGCTGACTGGGGAGAAGCTTTTGGAAGGCATTCAGACTTTCTACTTAACTCTTGTTATGCCTGGGCAGAATACTGTCTTCCTTGCATGGCGTTGAGTAGCTTCAATCCATCGGCGGATATCGTGGAGTCCATCCGAGGTGTGTTTACAGAGGGCTAATGGGTTCATGATCCAGGGTCAATATAGTACTAACTTTCTATCCGCATAAAGGCTGTCGGGAAGATTCGAATACGGGGGGCGTAAGGGTGGAGGTCGTACTGATTGTTGGGAAAACCATTGGAGACGTAGTGGCTGACAAGACTAGTCTTGATCTTGAGATGTTTTGATTTATTGTAGAGCTTTATATTTTTTCGATGATAGGTCTTGTTGCCTGGTCGTCAATAGAAGTGCAGTTGAAGTGGTGCACTCTTCTTCATCTTTAGGTGTAGGGAGACGAATTTGGGAGCGAGAACGGGCTTCCTGTATGCATAGCTGTTTCCCTGCTTGCCAAACTGCAGTGAAGATGTGGGGAGCCACATTTCATCTTCAGGCGTTATAGACAAGGATTCTCAATAGGTCGATGGTTCGTCATCAAGGTGATATGTTAAAGTCCAAACAAGTACAGAGGGAACTTAGCCATAGCCAAAGTGGCTGCAAGTAGCTCCAGTTCTTTGTTAGCGAAACGAGTTTCTGTATCCGAAAAGGAACGAGAGTCACATCTAACCTTGGACGTTATCTTAAAGTAGTGCATAGCCAAGACCGTTCAAGAGAGAGGTGTCTGTTTGTAGAACCACAGGCGGGGCAGGAATGAAGGATGCTAGGACAGGTGGGGAAGTCAGAGCTCTCTTGACTTTCTTAAATGCTTGCTCATGGTCGGTCGTCCAAAGGAACGAGCGATTGGGGCTTATAAGTGGGCTTAGAAGCTGAGCTGCAGCAGCGATGACTGGATTAAAGTTAGCAAGTTGATTGACGAGACCCATATTGATGTTTTTACCACTATAATTATTATGAGACCTATGTTATTGAATATTCCATCTTCATGTGATTATATCACCTAAGTTAGTCATGTTTCTAATGATAGTCACGCTATCATTATCTACCTAGTTTTCTTTATATTTATTCCGTGAGAAAAAAAATATCAAAATTCTACTAAGGGTCATCATAAAAAAAATCAAGTATGAATTTCCATATTTAAAATTAGAATAATCTTGATACCAAAAAAAGGACATAAATATAGAGTTTGAGTTTGTTCAACAATAAGTTTCATAATTGAAATAATTCTGTGACGATATTTCCATTGCTTTCCTTTAGAATTATTCTCTCTCTCTCTCTCTCTCTCTCTCTCTCTCTCTCTCTCTCTCTCTCTCTCTCTCTCTCTCTCTCTCTCTCTTCTCTCTCTCTCTCTCTCTCTCTCTCTCTCCTCTCTCTCTCTCTCTCTCTCTCTCTCTCTCTCTCTTCCATTATATTAATTTTTTTACATAGTCTCTCTGCCAGACTAAGATTTTTTTCTTGGGACGTTAGATCCAAGTAAATGTTGAAAAAGTATTATACTTTCAGTATATTTCATGTCTTTGCCGGCATATATTAACTATTTATTTTTCCTGAAATAGAACATATCTTTGCATAAGCCCTAACTCGCTGGGGTATAGCAGGAAAATAACAATAAACATTACAAGTAGAGTTCCAGATCAAGCTAA
>NC_090737.1:89745608-89748108 GCF_036898095.1 Palaemon carinicauda | reverse complement strand
TAACAACTATAGAACAATTGCACACACCCTTTTGCTTTCATATATAAACCGTCACTCTCCACTGTATTCCTTACTTTTACTTCACATCCTGAAGAGGGTCGATGTTTATTGACCGAAATATAGTGTGATTTATTCATATTTCCTGTGTTTCTTTTATGGGCCTTTTTGAAAAAAACATGTTAAACTGTTCGATTACAGTTATAAATAAGACATATTAGCCCATCATGGAACCCCTTCGTTTTTTCCATATCTTCAGTTGGAATGCCGATATCAAGCACATATTCAGACGTTATGAACGACTAGTGCAGGGACTTCACCGGAGGAAAAACCAGAAATGGTTTCTTGAAGAGTGTCCGCAAGAACAAATTATACCAAAAATGTATGGCTTTTCACGCTGGACGTCAACATCGGACCCCTTTCCTAATTCCTCCAGGACATTTCTGCAAGAACGAATTATGTCAGCAAATCATGACATCTATGTATCACGGAGGAATATAAGTGAATTGGGGGTATCTCTTCGTCTGCTATGCCGAGATGATGGTATGTACAGAGATCTTTCTTCATATGTGCTGACTGGTGCTATTAATAGTAGTGTGACTCACTTCGAGAAATTGAATAATAAATTAGAAAGACTCATACGAAATAGTACATGGAATAATTTAGGATTGGAAAATAACGTTTTGAAATTTATCGAACCGTTCCACTCACAGTGAATGAGCAAACAGCTCTGAATCTAGGGTATCTCTTTTGCTATGAAACCCGGACGGGAAAGTCATTTTGATTATGTGGTGGCCTTCGATAAACATTTCTCAAAAAACAATTTTGAAAAAGATGAAACTTGCCTGAAAGGAATCTTGTTAAATGCATTAGAACAAAGTAACAGTAAAAATCCGCTTCCCAGAAGGTTTCATATGCAATTTTTTCATTAAACAAAACCGATAACATCATCATCACAAAATCGGATAAAGACGGAAAAATAGTCATTCTTGATAAAGAGACGTATGTCAACAAAGTTCAACAACTCTTAAACGATGACACTACATATGAAAAGCTAACAAAAGATCCCCCGTAACTCTGTTGCTCCGGAGTTTTTTCAAATCCGTAAGAAAAATCGGAAATAATAAAAAAGACATCGAGGTCTTAGAAAAATTCAAAGTCATGAAACCCTTCGTTGCCATATTTTTACGGGCTCCCAAAAACTCATAAGGACGGTATTCCCTTACGCCCAATCGTTTCATGTAAAGGGTCATTTATATATAATATATCAAAATGGTTAGCAGACTTGCTGTCTCCCTTTCTAGGGAGCTTTTCTTCAGCTCATATTAAGCATGCAGAGGACTTCATCCAGAAATTCAATAGATTAAATATAACCGTAAACAATGTAAAAACTCTTGAGTCTTGACGTAGAATCCCTATTTACAAAGGTCCTGATCAACGACGTATTAGGTTTTTTGAGGGAAAAAATTAATCCCTTACGAAGATCACTTCCCCCCTCGGTATTGAAAAAACAATTAAGTTAATTAAACTAAGCGTGTCAAATAAACGTTTTCTCTTTCAATGGAAATTTTTACAAACAGAAATTTGGTTGTAGTATGGGCAGCCCGTTATCTCCAATTTTAACTAACCTCTACATGGAATACTTTGAAACAGAAATTTAACAACAATTAAACCTACGAACATGGTTTGGCATCGCTATGTTGATGACATTTTCACATATTGGGATGATAGCTGGGGAGATTTCAATATATTTTTCAATAATCTAAATTCCCTAGTCCCTAGCATAAAATTTAAAACTGAATGGGAAAAAGATGGAAAATTAGCTTTCTTGGACATACTAATTATAAGGGAATCGACGGGGTATAATTTCACTGTGTATAGAAAACCAACTTTCTCTATTTCCTACATTCATTTCTTTAGTTATCACGACATTTCTGTAAAAATTGGAGTAGCTTGCAATCTATTTCTTAGAGGTTTGAGAATCTGTTCCCCAGCCTACCTAAATAAAGAATTTGAAAACCATCCGTAAACAACTCGTCCAGCTATTCCACCCGACGTATGTCATAGAAAAGGCCATCAAAAAAGCCAACACGATATAATATAAAGATCATGATGTTACTAACCCAAAGAGATTTTAAAAATAAGATAAAACTCCCATATATAGAAGGTATTAAAAATATAACAAATCATATCAAAACTGAGAACCCCTTTGTTTTTTCATATCCAAAGACCATAGGAAGCGCCCTTATTAATGTTTATCAAAATAAAAGAGAAATAGAAGCCGGCGTTTACAAAATACCACGTAGGGACTGTGAAAAAGTGTACGTTGGGCAAACTGGCCCGTTCGCTATCTCAAAGATTATCCGAACACAAAAGATCTGTTAGATATGGGTATGAAAACTCGGGGATTTTCATTCACCTTAGGGATTTAAGGGCACAGATTAACTGGAGTGAGTCGTCTTTGCTTTTTAAGAGTACCTGTCCGTACAGAAGGAAAATCCTG
>NC_090737.1:89740018-89745108 GCF_036898095.1 Palaemon carinicauda | reverse complement strand
CACCTGTCAATTAAATGAAAAAATATATTTGAGAATCATTTTGAAGCTTTTTGAAAAATTTGGATATGAAAAATATTTTACACTTAATCTTAAAACAACTCTGAAAGTAAAGGTAATAATCAAAGTAAAAAGAAAAATTAAATAACAAGTCATTTGGCAGTATATAGGAAAAGCTATTTACAAATATTGCGTACAATTTGTAGTTGGTTTAACTTCCCTCTCTTTTATTCGTCTTCATTTCTATCAGGTCTAGCTTACAGTACTAATCTATTATGTTTTTTCCAAAATAAATAAGCGAATGTTTGTAAAATTTGCCTTAATGAATTCACTGAAAATATTGACTGATTTATGTTAATCAAAGAAAGGACCGATGGTATTCGTAATGGTGATTTCAACGATAGAATGTTCAACTTAGGGGGGAAAAAGGCACAAATAAAGAAAATATCTCTCAACTAAATAATAGTTAGAATAATGAAATGCATGAGAGAGACAGAAAGCATGAAAAACAATGAACTCAAAGATTTTATCATCTAGAATTAAACCAATCTTTGAGACTAGTGTAGGCGTTCTGGTAGCAACACACGTAAAATAAGTTCAAATGAGAATTAGTGCAATCCAAGGCACAGATAATTTTTTTCTCACCTTAAAATTTTCTGCAAAACAGATGATGGCATGATATATGATGCGTATTCAAACAAGACGGGAAGTTTCCTACCTGTGTTATTTCTTCAGGGAAATCACCTTAGAAGGAAAAAATTCGGAAGATAACGAAGACAAACCGGATTTCATTTCTAGTGACTCATATTATTATTCGTTGGAGAGAATTAAAATAGATGTAAGAGCCACAATTTAATGTTCTTACATCCTTACTGGGTTCTGCTGTGATATCCTTTCTTTCAAGAAAAACACACACATACATACATACATACTCACACGGACACAGACACACACATACATACACACACAGACACAGACAGGCAGACACACACACACACACACACACATATATATATATATATATATATATATATATATATATATATATATATATATATATATATATATATATATATATACAGTATATATATATATATATATATATATATATATATATATATATATATATATATATATATATATATATATATATATATATATATATATATATATATATATATATATATAACGGACTTTGAAGCGAAGCAAAAAATGTATTTTTGGGTGAGATGGCCATGTCGTCCTGATGGAAGTTCCTATAACTAGCTTCCTAAGGGATATATGTAATACAATGATTTTCTCAGAGAATTTTACCTTTAGGTATCCAGAATTCTAACTCCTGGTGCGAATATCCTTAAAGTTTCTCTCAAGGATATTGCATAATATCAGAGGATATATTCTTGACACGCCACATAGCAATCTGCACCCCTAATAGCGTTTACGCTTCGAGGGGGGAGTGGCAAAATAGAATGGAAGCCGTATCAAGGTTACCCCCGTTCTCGTACTACTATTGAGTATGAAAACAGTGCCATCTCCAAGATGGCAGATATTCCTTGCAGCATTGAGCATGGTGCTACAGATACAGTACATCGGGAGGGATACTGTGAAGATCTTTTCTTTTTAGAAAAGATGGGTGGGTCCATCAGGACGACCTGGCCATATCATCCAAAAATAGATTTTTCGCTTCTCTTTAAAATCTGTTTTTGGGGCTCAAGCCATGTCGTCCTGATGGAAGCATACCAGAGCATTAGTGTATCTGTGGATTTTCATCAGTGCCTTAACCTTGGGACAACATTTCTATGGTCATGTGGACCAATTGAGACAAATGACATCACCGTTATCCGTCATTATCACTAATCATAAACGATTTTACTGCTTCCTGCCCCCTACAGGGAAGAGTCATTCTAGACAGTAGAAAAGGGGTCTCAAGGTTAACATATATTCTATGAACAAACATAAGTATACATTGAATATACAAACAGTCTCATAGTTTGTATATATTGCCGGATCAATATCAGTGTCTCTTATATTTTTTGTTTGTGAGCATACAACTATATGAAGAATACTTACTTTATTAAGTCAAAGAACTCTGGCATTTTATACATGCAATTGTCAGGCGAATTAGGACGCAATACATTCTAATAGACATTTATTCCTAATAAATGACTAAATGAGTTAACCAGTAAAGCGAATGTAGCATGACAATGGAATTATATACGTAACGAATACAGAAACTATAATTTCTTTCTTGAAAGCGAAAGAAATGATGGGTGCCACTCTCAGATTGAAGAAAAATTTATACAAAATTCCTCTTCATAATCTCTGTACCAGTTACATTCTATCGACACTGTGTACTACGTGCACACGGCACCAGTGCTATCTGTATAATTCCACACCTGGGATTTTGAACAGAATTAGTGTCACCATGGTAACACTCATTTAAAGGAGGTCACACTAAAAGTGATGACCCCTCCTTCCTTTAATTGACAGTCCCAGTTAATTAGCTGTTCATCGCAGAATTAGAAGGCCGGTTTTAAAACACTACCTTCCGCCACCACATAATGCTTCAGTTCATGGACCTGCTTAGCACAGTGCTTGTAAAACACTCTGGATGATTTCCATCCAGTATATGAGCAAAGCCACTAAAAGTCCATATACTGAAAAAAGTTCAGTGATGAAGCAATTTTTCTTGGATCATGACCTGCGGGAGTACTCTCAAGATCCACTCTACGAATAAAGTTGGTCAGCTACGCCCTCAGTTGTTTCAGGGATAAGTTTGATCCAGAGGTTTCTCCTTTAAATAGCTGTCGTCCCCTGAAGTCTGAAGTTCTACGATGATAGACCTTTTGACACTCTACAGGACATACAGAGAAATCTTCCTTCAGAGGGCAGATTCTCCAGGGACCCCACCTCTTAGTGGTTAGCTCGTTCTTAGCAAGAAAGGTTGGATCAGGGAAAAGATTCAGTTCTCCAGCTTCTGTGAACTGAATGTGGCCCTCATCTCTAAATAGGGCCACTATTTCACTAGCCCTGGAGGCTATAGCAAACAGAAAAATAACGTTTTGGGTTAGATCCTTAAGGGAACAATCTTCTTTGTTCACCGATGAGGCTTTGCTGGTGCTGCAGGCCTAAGCCTTGCACATGCCTTCGGAATCTTATTAAAGATTTCATTCGCCAAATCCACTTGAAAGGTGTAGAAAAGAGGTCTAGTCAAGGCTGACTTGCACGTAGTTATCGTGTTGGCTGCCATACCTTAATTATGAAGGTGGACAAAGAAGGAGAGACAGAAGTTCATTGGAATTTCTTTCAGTCCTTTTGCTTTAAAAAACGCAACCCACTTTTTCCAAGAAGACTCATATTGTCTTCTAGTTGACTTAGACTTGTATTCTTCTAAGAATTCTATATTGCCTTCTGAGATCCCAAATCTTTTTCTAACCGCCAGGGCAAGAAACTCATGAAATGAAGGGTTCGGGTTCTCTGTGATAAAACAAAGGCAATTAATTTTTTAGCCTTCTGAAATAGACCTAGGGTCAGAACTAGGGGCAGCATCAGCTTCAGTTCCTTCATTAAGGAGGACAGATTGCTCTTGGGCTACTTGGGAGCCAATAGAGCTACTCCCACTTGGAAGTATCTGAGCCTGTTGAGGACCTTCAGCAGGTGATTGGATGGGATGAACTGGAATACCTGAGTCCATCCCTTCCCTACTAGAGACATGCTGTCTGTAAACTCCACTAGAGGATACTCGTATGGGGCTGCATATCGAGGTAGTTTCTTGAAGACGCTCGTGATGAAGAGGTTGATCTGCAGTTCTGGGACTTGTTCCCATCTGGGAGGGAATATGTCTGCGTCCATGGACCATTCAAACTCTATTGGCTTGAACCGAAATAGAGCATCCACTGTCACAATGTGGATCATTTGTATATGAACTGCTGACAGGTGCCATTCCTTTAAGTAAGGGATGGTTAACGTCACCTAGACTGTATGAGACGTTCTTTGGTATTGTCGATTGCGACGTCTTATTATAGCTTCGGTGTCCCAGATCAGTCGTAGGAAGTCTGATCTATGTGGGGAGAGCTTCCCCACTCATGACAGGACCAGCATGGGACTTTCGGGCCTTGACTTTTGTTAGAGAAGCGATTAAAGAGGGACCGATATCGGTCTTTTTAGATCTCTTCAAGCGTTTGATGCGTATTTTCTCCAGGCACTCAACACATCTTTCCGCTGTGCTCTTAGCACTAGGTCTGTCACTATTGCGAAATGGAGAGAGTTCAGAGCTTCTCCCTGTTAGCGTCTTGGAAATCTGACTGATTACCTGAGTCTCTTGACCAACCTTGGAATCTCCTTTTATATTCGCAAGGGAAAGGGGAGTTGATATGACCATAGACTTCAATGGTTTTTCAGCCATTGAAACCTTTGACCTGGAGAAAATCGAGACTTCTAGAAGCTTATCTTGCATCCGCGATGTCCCGGGAACCGGGTCATTTCCATGGATGCACATAGACCAGCCACTTTGGGTGCTGCCCACCCCAGCCTCTCGTCCAGGTACCTGAACCATATCTAGGCTTGGTTTTTATATGACTAAATCTGCCAATCCTATGAAGATATTTAGGACTGTGTCTAGTCTGACACGTATCTTTCCTGGGATGTACGTTACTATCTGTAACTGGAATCCTAGATAGGAGGGGAGGGGGGGATTGACTGGAAGTTGCTAAAGGACACCTTTCATGTCTGACAAAACTACGAACTCCCCTTCTTGAAACAAGGTCATATGTTCAGAAGGATTAACATTCTGAACTTGCTGTTTTATATGAACTTGTTGAGTGGCGACAAGTTCAGAATGACTCCAAGATTTTTTTAGTCCTTCTCACGAACACAAAACAGCTTTCCCTGGAACTCGATGGACTATAGTTTCCTTACCACCTATATGCTCTAGAGCTCTCAGGTATACTCCTCCAGGAGGGTTTTGGATTGTAGGAGAAGTTAAGGAAATGTTGGTGGAGACATTTCTGTTTCCCCCCATAGTCCCATCTTGATTAGACCTTGGATGCAAGGATCGAAGTTCCGGCGATCCTGAAGGAACCTCCCTCCTACCA
>NC_090737.1:89720018-89722518 GCF_036898095.1 Palaemon carinicauda | reverse complement strand
ACCTCATACTTGGGATCGAACTCTAGCCCCTTCTAATGAAAGGCCAGGTCGAAATCAACCATGTCACGAGAGCCCATAAAAGAAATTGGAACCTGACAGCTACCAGCTGTCCGAGGATTTACCTGGCGAGACATCAGTCTCTTACCAGCGAGTTTTACCCAATTTCCCGGGCCACCACGTGACACAATTGGTAGTATTTCATTCAAATTACCCCTAATGAGTCATTATGGATTAATATCAACACAACATCGAGTTCAAATAGAAATAAATTTCTACCTCATACTTGCGATCGAACGCTAGCCCCTTCTAATGAAAGGCCAGGTCGAAACCAACCACGTCACGAGAGCCCATAAAAGAAATTGGAACCTGACCGCTACCAGCTGTCCGAGGATTTACCTGGCGAGACATCAGTCTCTTACCAGCGAATTTTACCTAATTTCCCGGGCCACCACGTGACACAACTGGTAGTAATTCATTCAAATTACCCCTAATGAGTCAATATGGATTAATATCAACACAACATCGTGTTCAAATAGGAATAAATTTCTACCTCATACTTGGGATCGAACGCTAGCCCCTTCTAATGAAAGGCCATGTCGAAACCAACCATGTCACGAAAGCCCATAAAAGAAAATGGAACCTGACCGCTACCAGCTGTCCGAGGATTTACCTGGCGAGACATCAGTCTCTTACCAGCGAGTTTTACCCAATTTCCCGGGCCACCACGTGACACAATTGGTAGTAATTCAATCAAATTACCCCTTCTGAGTCAATATGGATTAATATCAACACAACATCGTGTTCAAATAGAAATAAATTTCTACCTCATACTTGGGATCGACCGCTAGCCCCTTCTAATGAAAGGCCAGGTCGAAATCAACCATGTCACGAGAGGCCATAAAAGAAATTGGAACCTGACCGCTACCAGCTCTCCGAGGATTTACCTGGCGAGACATCAGTCTCTTACCAGCGAGTTTTACCCAATTTCCCGGGCCACCACGTGACACAATTGGTATTAATTCATTCAAATTACCCCTAATGAGTCAATATGGATTAATATCAACACAACATCGTGTTCAAATAGAAATAAATTTCTACCTCATACTTGGGATCGAACGCTAGCCCCATCTAATGAAAGGCCAGGTCGAAACCAACCATGTCACGAGAGCCCATAAAAGAAATTGGAACCTGATCGCTTCCAGCTGTCCGAGGATTTACCTGGCGAGACATCAGTCTCTTACCAGCGAGTTTTACCCAATTTCCCGGGCCACCACGTGACACAATTGGTAGTAATTCATTCAAATTACCCCTAATGAGTCAAAATGGATTAATATCAACACAAAATCGTGTTCAAATAGAAATAAATTTCTACCTCATACTTGGGATCGAACGCTAGCTCCCTTCTAATGAAAGGCCAGGTCGAAACCAGCCATGTCACGAGAGCCCATAAAAGAAATTGGAACCTGACCGCTACCAGCTCTCCAAGGATGTACCTGGCGAGACATCAGTCTCTTACTAGCGAGTTTTACCCAATTTCCCGGGCCACCACGTGACACAATTGGTAGTAATTCATTCAAATTACCCCTAATTAGTCAATATGGATAAATATCAACACAACATTGTGTTCAAATAGAAATAAATTTCTACCTCATACTTGGGATCGAACGCTAGCCCCTTCTAATGAAAGGCCAGGTCGAAATCAACCATGTCACGAGAGCCCATAAAAGAAATTGGAACCTGACAGCTACCAGCTGTCCGAGGATTTACATGGCGAGACATCAGTCTCTTACCAGCGAGTTTTACCCAATTTCCCGGGCCACCACGTGACACAATTGGTAGTATTTCATTCAAATTACCCCTAATGAGTCATTATGGATTAATATCAACACAACATCGAGTTCAAATAGAAATAAATTTCTACCTCATACTTGGGATTGAACGCTAGCCCCTTCTAATGAAAGGCCAGGTCGAAACCAACCACGTCACGAGAGCCCATAAAAGAAATTGGAACCTGACCGCTACCAGCTGTCCGAGGATTTACCTGGCGAGACATCAGTCTCTTACCAGCGAGTTTTACCCAATTTCCCGGGCCACCACGTGACACAATTGGTAGTAATTCATTCAAATTACCCCTAATGAGTCAATATGGATTAATATCAACACAACATCGTGTTCAAATAGGAATAAATTTCTACCTCATACTTGGGATCGAACTCTATCCCCTTCTAATGAAAGGCCATGTCGAAACCAACCATGTCACGAAAGCCCATAAAAGAAAATGGAACCTGACCGCTACCAGCTGTCCGAGGATTTACCTGGCGAGACATCAGTCTCTTACCAGCGAGTTTTACCCAATTTTCCGGGCCACCACGTGACATAATTGGTAGTAATTCAATCAAATTACCCCTTCTGAGTCAATATGGATTAATATCAACACAACATCGTGTTCAAATAGAAATAAATTTCTACCTCATACTTGGGATCGACCGCTAGCCCCTTC
>NC_090737.1:89697518-89715018 GCF_036898095.1 Palaemon carinicauda | reverse complement strand
TTTGATGATGAGTCCTGTTGCCTGGTCGTCAGTAAATGTCGCGATGCTCGCAACTATGCGCCTGACATGTACAGTTGAAGTGGTGCACTCTTCTTCATCTTCATGTGTGGGTAGACAGGGTGGGAAGCGAGACAGGGATTCTGGTATGTACAGCTGTTTCCGTGCACACCAAACGGTAGAGAAGATGTAGGCAGCTACTTTCATCTTGAGGAGTTATTGACCTGTATTCTCAATATCATCCAAAGTGTAGTTGTTGAGAATCGGTATCATAGGACGATGATCCATCATCATGGTGAAATATTGAAGTCCAGACAAGTATAGAGGACACTTAGCCATAGCCCAAGTAACTGTGAGAAGCTCCAGCTCTATGATAGGGTAACGAGTTTCTGTATCCAAAAGGAAATGACAGCCACATTGGAAGACACGCCTCTGACCTTGGACGTTATCTTAAAGTAGGGCTGGGCGGAGATCGTACAGGCACGAGGCCACTGTTTATAGAACCCCGGGCTGGGCAGGATTGAACAGTGCTGTAACAGTTGGTGAAGTCAGAGCTATCTTGACTTTCTTAATTGCTTGCTGAAGGTCGGTTGTCCGAATGAATGAGCGTTTGGGGTTCATAAGGGGGTTTAGGAGCTGTGCTGCTGCTGTGATGTATGGATTGAAGTTGGCATGTTGATTGACGAGATCAATATTGAGGTTTTTACTACTATATTTATTATGAGATCTATGTCATTGAATATTTTATCTTTATGTGATATAAATCACTTAATTTACTCATATTTCAAACGAAAGTCAAGCTATTATCATCAACCTACGACATTCCTTCTTGTAAATGCACAGACACATGTATATGAAAACTGATATTTGATAGTGTTTTAATACAGTAGGTTAATTTTCATTGTTTTTTTTCCGAGAGCATAACTATCAAAATTCATTTTAAGATCCTCATGAAAAATAAATCTAATACAAATTTCCCTATTTGAAATTAGAATAATTTTAAGATACCTTGAAATGACATAAATATAAAGTTTGAATTTGCTTAATAATATGTTTCATAATTGAAAAAAATTTAATGAGGATATTTCCATTGCTTTCCATCAGAATTATTCTCTCTCTCTCTCTCTCTCTCTCTCTCTCTCTCTCTCTCTCTCTCTCTCTCTCTCTCTCTCTCGTCCATTATTTTATATAGTCTCTCCTAGAGACTAGGATTTAAGCGCTGCTTCTCACTTGCAGATTTTTTTTTACTTTTGGCACTAGATCCAAGTAAATGTTGAAAAGGTAATATGCTTTCAGTATATTTCCTGTCTTTGCCAGCATATAATAATTGTTTATTTTACGTGAAATAAAGAATATCTCTGTATAAGCCTTAATTCGCTATGATATAGCTGGAAAATAATGATAAATATTACAAGCAGAGTTTGAGGACATGGTATTTTTCTTCCTCGAATATGAAATTCTAAAGTCCATTTCATTCATACATGATATCTCATAAGTTATATTTATTGTGTAATATTTTGTGATTTCTTAAATTATATATTTAAGTCAACAGAAAAAAATGTAAAAAAAATATTCCTGGATATCATTTGTTTTCTGAGTTTGTATAGAACTTTTACATAGAATCATTTATCCACCGATTTTTTATGTGTAGTGATCTTTAAGATATTTATGCTTGAAATTGATTTTTTCTTCCATGAAAGATATACATATTGTTAGGTAAAGTGACAAAATAATTTCGCGATAAATTTACTATTTTCGTCGATACAGGATTGTCAAAATGTACTTACTGCAAAAATATCATTTGGATTCCTGCATAGAGTGACCTAGCAACATAAAATGCACCTAACCTGAAATAATTTCTTCATTAGAAATAAAGAAGATTCTGTCAATTACTTGACTGATGTTAGGGAGATAAGAAATGAAGAGAAATTTTTATATTATCAATATTATTGAAAACATTAATATTATTAATAGTAGGATTATTTTATCTATAATAATTATTATCCTTTAATGTGTTTTTGACAAAATATCGATAGGTATGAATAAGTAAATCTCCGAATTTATTCTTCATAGGTTTTTGGTCATCTCTATTTGCCTTCTTGCATTACATTATGAAAAGTAACTTGCTTAGTCTTTATGATATAAAATGGCATGAAAATTGAGCACTATATTGTCAATAAGTACCTTCAGTACTCTCGCTGACAAGGTATTATCTAGGTTCTCTGTCTGCACAGAATTATGCAGTGATTACACCTTCCAAGTATCTCCACAATTTAATTTAAAGCAAAAAGTTTGTCAGCCTGTCCCTCCTCTTCAGAAGAAATTTCCTCCTTATTCTCTCGATACAGTACCTTATGTAACTCCATCAGTTTCTCTGCCGCCTATTGCTCACTAAGCTCATTAAAGAGATTGTCGACATCACCCTTTCTCCACCTACAAATGTACTGTCTTTCCCAATCATACAATTTTTTATCAACTACCTCCTTTATGGCTTCAAATCTCTCAAAATTGCATTCAGGAACGCATTCACGCCACAGTTTCTACCATGTCGAACTGAGTGCTCTTGTGGGTGAGCCCATTTCAGGCTCTGTAAAGGATTTTAAGGCCCTTTCGAAAAGGCGGGATGGGTGGTCGTCACACATGCATGGGTCTTGTAGCTGACTGGGGAGAAGCTGTTGGATGGCATTCAGACTTTCTACTTTACTCTTCTTATGCCTAGGCAGAATACTGTCTTCCTTGCATGACGATGAGTAGCTTCAATCCATCGGTGGATATCGTGGAGTCCATCCGAGGTGCATTGACGGAGGGCTAATGGGTTCATGATCCAGGATCAATATAGTACTAACTTTCTATCCGCATAAAGGCTGTCGGGCAGATTCCAATACAGGGGGCGTAAGGGTGGAGGTCGTACTGATTGTTGGGACAACCATTGGAGACGTAGTGGCTGAGAAGACTGTAGTCTTGATCCTGAGATGCAGATGTTTTGATTTATTGTAGAGCTTTATCTTTTTCGATGATGGGTCTTGTTGCCTGGTCGTCAGTAGAAGTGGCGTTGCTCCCAACGATGCGCCTGACATGTGCAGTTGAAGTGGTGCACTTTTATTCATCTTCAGGTGTAGGGAGACGAGTTTGGGAGCGAGAACGGGCTTCCTGTATGCAGAGCTGTTTCCCTGCTTGCCAAACTGCAGTGAAGATGTAAGGAGCCACATTTCATCTTGAGGCGTTGTAGACGAGGATTCTCAATAGCATCCAAAGTGTCTTGGTTGAGAATCGGTATCTTAGGCCCATGGTTCGTCATCAAGGTGAAATGTTAAAGTCCAAACAAGTACAGAGGGAACTTAGCCATAGCCAAAGTGACTGCAAGTAGCTCCATTTCAATGGTAGCGTAACGAGTTTCTGTATCCGTAAGGGAACGAGAGTCACATCTGACCTGGGACGTTATCTTGAAGTAGCGCATAGCCAAGACCGTTCAGGAGTGAGGTCTCTGTTTGTAGAACCACAGGCGGGGCAGGAATGAAGGATGCTAGGACAGGTGGGGAAGTCAGAGCTCTCTTGACTTTCTTAAATGCTTGCTCATGGTCGGTCGTCCAAATGAACGAGCGTTTTGGGGCTTATAAGTCGGCTTAGGAGCTGAGCTGCTGCTGCGATGACTGGATTAGAGTTAGCAAGTTGATTGACGAGACCCATATTGACATTTTTACGATTATAATTATTATGAGACCTATGTCATTGAATATTTTATCTTCATGTGATTTTATCACCTAAGTTAGTCATGTTTCTAATGATAGTCATGTTATCATTATCTACCTGCTAACTGCGACTTTCCTTCTTGTAAACGCACAGAAACTTTTAATTGAAACCTGATATATGATCATGTATCAATACAGTAAGTTAGTTTTCTTTATATTTATTCCGTGAGAAAAATTATCAAAATTCTATTAAAGATCATCATAAAAAATAAATCTAATACGAATTTCCATATTTGAAATTAGAATAATCTTGATAGCTAAAAAGGACATAAATATAGAGTTTGAATTAGCCCAATAATAAGTTTCATAATTGTAATAATTCTGTGACGATATTTCCAGTGCTTTTCTTTAGAATTATCCTCTCTCTCTCTCTCTCTCTCTCTCTCTCTCTCTCTCTCTCTCTCTCTCTCTCTCTCTCTCTCTCTCTCTCTCTCTCTCTCTCTCTCTCTTCCATTATATTAATTATTCTATATAGTCTCTTCGCCAGACTAAGATTTTTTACTTGCGACATTAGATCCAAGTAAATGTTGAAAAGGTATTATGCTTTCAGTATATTTCATGTCTTTGCCGGCATATATTAACTATTAATTTTTCCTGAAATAAAAAATATCTTTGTATAAGCCCTAATTCACTGAGGTATAGCAGGAAAATAATAATAAACATGACAAGTAGAGTTCCAGATCAAGGTAATTTTCTTTCTTGAAAAATGAAATTCTAAAGTCCATTTCATTCATACATGGTATCTCATAAGTCATATCTAATATATGTTTATTTATTTTTTGTGTGATATATGTAAGTGAACAAAGTTTAAAAAAAAAATATTCACTGAATGCCATTTCTTATAAGGAAATAATTAGAAAATAGCCCAATCATTACTGGTTCAGCTACAAACACCACAACGGAAACATGTAGCGTTACTGTGAATAATGCTTTCCCTACCTACACAACACGATCAAATGAAATAGAAATGTGCAGATTAATCCCATCGTTGACAACGTAATTGGTATGGAAAGCCAATCAAAATTTCCCCATGGCAAACTGAAAAAATAAGGAATGTCGAAACACTAAGCTTTGTAAAGGATGATTTATGTTAGGGGACATGAGATAACAAAACAAAAATTGTAACTGTGATGAACATGATCAAGGCAATGCAATGGGATCTTTAAAAAAAAAAAAAAACAGTGATAGGGTGAGAGATATTGAGCAACGGCCTCCAGAGTTAGCATAAAACCATAGAGGACGTGGCTGGTCATAGAAGCCGTTGAACTAAAACACGAAAAAAAGAGTGATTCATTAGATTGTTTTTCTAACTACCGTTTCATGTATGGTATATTAACTTATGTTACATTTGATTAATCGAAACATGGTCGCATGTTTCAAGGTCATTTACTTTAATCCAGCCTCTGAGTATACAGTACTAATATCGTTTATTAAATGAGTAGTATCTGTTATCCCTTGCCAAACATTATATCATCATCACCATCATCATCGACCGTTAATAGCCCACAGCAAAACAAACGCCTCAGACACGTGCATAAACTTGTGTCTGTTTATGGTCTTTCTTTGCCAGTCCAGGCCCATAAACTTTTTTATTTCTTCCATCCATGGTCTTTTCTTCCTCCCTCTGCTTCTTTTCTAATCTTTAGGGACCTATTCTGTTTTCAATATCCCTTGTTATCTGTCCATCTCAATAAATGTAGTGCCAAAGTCCTTTTCTTTTTCTTACATGTTGTTAGAATATCGCTTACTCTAGTGTGCTTTTTTTTCGGCCTCTTCTTTTTATTCCCATCCTTAATATTTACTTAGCTCTCTGAGTTGTAACTAGTTATGTTCTCAGGCTTTAGTAAGGCTCCAAGTTTCGGATAGAACCATCTCATTTAATAGTTTTTTTTTTTTTTTACGGAAAAAGGCATTTTACTTTGAATAATCTTATTTTGTTTTTAAAAAGCTTTGCTTCATATGCATATACAAGGGAAACTCTTACTGTCTGTCCTATGTCACTATATGTACTACCAATCTCTAAAGGTTCATGCATAAATCTTATTTGTTGTTGATGCATTTTTATTGGATATTATCTTACTTTCACTAATATTAACTTTCCGTCCTACATTTCTGCATTTTCTAATCAAGTCTTCTACCATCTTTTGGAATTTTCCATGATTGACTAAACACAATATGTCCTCTTTAAATCATATGTAATTAAGGTATTCCCGCAGTTTAATAATTAGATTTTCTAAGTCTTTTAGGCATGATATGAATAATTTATACGGTATTGTAACAGCATGTAAGAAAAAGAAATGAATATGTGCAGGACCTATGTTGAAAATGACAAAAAAATAGATGGGCTTTGGGGATAAAAGAAGGGGTCCCTGGACATTGTAAAAAAAGCAGAGAAGGGAAGAGAAGACATTGGATTGACGAACTAAGAAAATTTGCGGATGTGGACTAACATTAAAAGACCATAAACAGAGGCAATTGGATGGACATAACTAAGGTCTCTCTTTTGCAGTAGACTAGTAGCGCCTTATGATGATTCTTGTGATGATATATACAATATATATATTTAATATATATATATTTACATATATATATATATATACATACATATATATATATATATATATATATATATATATATATATATATATATATATATACATTTATATGTATATATATACATATATATATATATATATATATATATATATATATATATATATATATGTGATAAATTTTGCAATTTTTTACGTGTTTTTCATATCCAAATAAGCCATATATATTTTGATATATTAATGTCTGGATTCTCTTAACGACCTCGGGATCAGAGCCCCAGGCGAAATCTCACAAAGACAAGAGCTTGGCTCCGGCCGGGAATCGAACCCTGGTCGGCAAGCTTATATAGACAGTGACTAACCCTTTCGGCCACGAAGGAAGATAAAAGTCAATGACAATTCTACTATACTTATACCTGTCGAATTCAGGTATTTTGTACTTAGAATTGAAATCAACCCATCTTCACCATCGTAGCTAATTGGTAGTTTGTTACTTGGCATTCAATTAATGATAAATTTTGCACATTTTTACGTGTTTTTCATATTCAAATAAGCCATATATATTTTGATATATTAATGTCTGGATTCTCTTAACGACCTCGGGATCATAGCCCCAGGCAAAATCTCACAAAGACAAGAGCTTCCTGTAAATAAGGACTACTCCTAAAGTGGCAGCTTAAACGGTGTATGGCAATCCGTTGGTCGTCCTTGCCGATGTTTTTCCTTCTGCAACTTCCACCGTCGATATCCAGCACATACGTCATTGTCGTGGGAAATTCGCTAGACTTACAAGCCCCCAGCGAAGCATGAAATACCGACAGACTTGCACTCTGCAACACACGTCTTCCTATGCAACGACAATAGCAAGCCAACGCTAACGCCCCCGTACACGGGCCCTTTCCTTGTGTTCTGGCGCAATCCGAAAGCATTCCTACTAAATATTCGTGGCAAAGAAGACTTGGTCTCCATTGATCGACTAAAACCTGCTTATCTCCAGCCAGATGACCCGCCTACAGTTTGCCTCTCTAGATCAGGGCGTCCTATTTAACATGTTCACTTAAACTCTTCTGGAACCACTTAAACCAGTTTCAAAATATCTTACCTCTTCCTTAAAGCTCTTATTTAAGTGTAGTTTGATCACTCTCTCTTCACGTTTTGTACTCTGGAACTCGCATTGGCAAGTCATGGAATCCCGAGTGTATTCTAGAGTATAGAATTTTTTAGTTGTCGCTTTGTTTTTTCTGTGATTTATACTATTTTGTTTCACGTGATAGATGTATTATTGCCTTAAGGCTTTTAGTTTTTATGATGAGAAGCTTTCAATGTCATTGATAAAAATATCCAATATTTCTTTTTTCTGTGTTACGGACATTTTCATTCATCTGAAACCCCTCTTTTTTTATTAGCTTTATCAGAAGACTAAGCTGGTATATTGATTTGCTCGTCACTGGTCTCTACAATCCACATATAACTTATACCGTGATTTTCTTTTTCTTTTTCTTTTCTTTTTTTCCACCAATGCGTAATAGCCAAGTATAGTGTACTTTGGAAAACGGCATCTATATCCTCCAAATTACTGCAGCGAATAAGGTTAAACATTGGAAAATAAAAAAAAAACATCTAAATATGCTCTATCTCGTTATCTATAATACTGTCATAAATAGTTGCTATAATTTTTTCAGATTAATTTTTCACTATTCCCACTAATCTAAATATTCCTTATTCGTAGCTAAAATGTCCATTTATGTTGTATCTGTGAATTAACTCCACTTATTAAAATGGAAATACTCTTATACATTCATATTCGTCTATGACCGGTAAGACCATTTTCAATATACTTAGATGTGTATGTTCGTTCCTGAGTTAGGATCCTTAGGATTATACTATTTCTGGACTTCCTTTTTAATTTTTTCATTATCCTATTATTTTCTTACTATGTAAGTGTCCTTGCTAAGAGGTTACCGGTCTGATTAGAAAGGAGATAATCTAGAGAAATATAAGTAGACCTACATATTGCTTATATAAAATTAAATTTTAAACATTTAAAAATAATATTAAAGATTTTGTATTTGTAAAACGATAAATTAATCTAAAAAAAAAAAATGGAAAGAAAACCCTCATTTCGTAATTAACCTTCAATAAAAAGAAATTAATGGAAACATGTAAAAAAAAAACAGATAATTCTCTTTCAAACGTATTATCTATTCATAAAGAGAATTAAACAATTTATTAAAAAGTTTCATATGTCAAAATGTATAGTAAAAGAGAAAAAAGAAGTTTAGGGAAAGGTGAAATTCTCTGAAATAAAAGGGCATTTTTTTAATGCATAATACCTGTGAAAAAAAATCAGAGATTACTTTATAAAGAAAGCCATTTGTTTCCTTTTAGAATGTTCCAGAAGTAATATTTTACTTCGGGCTGCATAAGTGAGAAAATCAATAATTTCGAAAAAATAATTTCATAATTTAGTAGATAGAAAAATCTAATAAAGAAATATAATTTAAAAGATAATAAAAACATATAGAAACCAAATAAAAATATGAAAAATAGAAAAATAGCAATCTCTACCAAATAGATTTTATGATACAAGAAAAAGTTCATATTTTCACTCTTTCTCTTAATGTTTTCCATTATTAAACTGAAAAATAAGTAAATAAAAGAAAGAGGGTATTAGGAATTTGAGAAAGGGAAAGGTTTCTTCTAAAAGGAATTTTTATTTGCAAAGCCAGAATTTCTGTCTGCGGTACCTTTCCTCTCTTGCACTCACTCAATCTTTGTGGCATAAGTGGGGCTCAATTCAAGACAGCTGCTGCATAGTGAGGAGCTGAAATAAGCAATCTCTCCAGCTGAGAAAGGACTTTGGTGGAAGCTAGGTTGAAATTCCAAATATTCAGTGATTCCCTTCTGAAAGAATCTCACCATGTTTTTCCGTAGAATTTCTCTTCATGTTCAGAAATTCTCTCTCCCTCTCTCTCTCTCTCTCTCTCTCTCTCTCTCTCTCTCTCTCTCTCTCTCTCTCTCTCTCTTTCTTTGTGTGTGTGTGTGTGTGGGTGGGTGTATATGTGTGTGTGTGTGTGTGTGGGTGTATGTGTGTGTGTGTGGGCTGAATTGACCGATATGTGTCTATTTATACATACATACATACATATACCAAGTCATTTCCCCCAATTTTGGGGGGTAGCCGACATCAACAAATGAAACAAAAACAAAAAGGGGCCCTCTACTCTCTACGTTCCTCCAGCCTAACAAGGGACTCGACCGAGTTCAGCTGGTACTGCTAGGGTGCCACAGGCCACCCTCCCACATTAGCCACCACAGATGAAGCTTCATAATGCTGAATCCCCTACTGCTGCTACCTCCGCGGTCATCTAAGGCATCGGAGGCAGCAGCAGGGCCTACCGGAACTGCGTCACAATCGCTCGCCATTTATTCCTATTTCTAACCCGTTCTCTTCCCTCTCTCACATCTATCCTCCTATCACCCAGAGCTTCCTTCACTCCATCCATCCACCCAAACCTTGGCCTTCCTCTTGTACTTCTCCCATCAACTCTTGCATTCATCACCTTCTTTAGCAGACAGCCATTTTCCATTCTCTCAACATGGCCAAACCACCTCCTCACATTTATATCCACTCCAGCTGCTAACTCATTTCTTACACCCGTTCTCACTCTCACCACTTCGTTCCTAACCCTATCTACTCGAGATACACCAGCCATACTCCTTAGACACTTCATCTCAAACACATTCAATTTCTGTCTTTCCGTCACTTTCATTCCCCACAACTCCGATCCATATATCACAGTTGGTACAATCACTTTCTCATATAGAACTCTCTTTACATTCATGCCCAACGTTCTATTTTTTTACTACTCCCTTAACTGCCCCCAACACTTTGCAACCTTCATTCACTCTCTGACGTACATCTGCTTCCACTCCATCATTTGCTGCAACAACAGACCCTAAGTACTTAAACTGATCCACCTCCTCAAGTAACTCTCCATTCAACATGACATTCAACCTTGCACCACCTTCCCTTCTCGTACATCTCATAACCTTACTCTTACCCACATTAACTCTCAACTTCCCTCTCTCACACACTCTTCCAAATTCTGTCACTAATCGGCCAAGCTTCTCTTCTGTGTCTGCAACCAGTACAATATCATCCGCAAACAACAACTGATTTACCTCCCATCCATGGTCATTCTCGTCTACCAGTTTTAATCATCGTCCAAGCACTCGAGCATTCACCTCTCTCACCACTCCATCAACATACAAGTTAAACAATCATGGCGACATCACACATCCCTGTCTCAGCCCCACTCTCACCGGAAACCAATCACTCACTTCATTTCGTATCCTAACACATGCTTTACTACCTTTGTAGAAACTTTTCACTGCTTGCAACAACCTTCCACCAACTCCATATAACCTCATCACATTCCACATTGCTTCCCTATCAACTCTATCATACGCTTTCTCCAGATCCATAAACGCAACATACACCTCCTTTCCTTTTGCTAAATATTTTTCGCATATCTGCCTTACTGTAAAAATCTAATTTATACAACCCCTACCTCTTCTAAAACCACCCTGTATTTCTAAGATTGCATACTCTGTTTTATCCTTAATCCTATTAATCATTACTCTACCATACACTTTTCCAACTACGCTTAACAAACTAATACCTCTTGAATTACAACACTCATGCACATCTCCCTTACCCTTATATAGTGGTACAATACATGCACAAACCCAATCTACTGGTACCATTGACAACACAAAACACATATCAAACAATCTCACCAACCATTCAAGTACAGTCACACCCCCTTCCTTCAACATCTCAGCTTTCACACCATCCATACCAGACGCTTTTCCTACTCTCGTTTCATCTAGTGCTCTCCTCACTTCATCTATTGTAATCTCTCTCTCATTCTCATCTCCCATCACTGGCACCTCAACACCTGCAACAGCAATTATATCTGCCTCCCTATTATCCTCAACATTCAGTAAACTTTCTAAATATGCCCCCCATCTTTTCCTTGCCGCCTCTCCTTTTAACAACCTTCCACTTCCATCTTTCACTGTCTCTTCAATTCTTGAGCCAGCCTTCCTTACTCTTTTCACTTGTTTCCAAAACTTCTTCTCACTCTCTTTATATGAATGACCTAATCCCTGACCCCACCTCAGGTCAGCTGCCCTCTTTGCCTCACGTACCTTGCGCTTTACTTCCACATTTTTCTCTTTATATTTTTCATACTTCTCTATACTATTACTCTGCAGCCATTCTTCAAAAGCCCTCTTTTTCTCTTCCACTTCATTCCACCATTCACTGCCCTTCCACATGCTGCCTCCAACAACCTTCTTGCCACACACATCACTTGTAAATGACGTATGACGAAGTAAAAGTAAGAGAAACTGGCAATTTAGGGGAGGAGTGGAAGTTAGTAAAAGAATTTTTTTTTGGGATTACAAGTGTCTATTTATAAAGCATTATATTTTGGATCAAATATTTTTTTTTCCAATAACCTGCATCCCTTAACGGTGTGGTTCTTGCTATTTTCTTTTCCATCCGCTTTAACTTAATTACCTATAAATTACTATCTTATATCTTTTGATTTTTTATTCATAATGCAACTGTATATTTTTTTTTCTCATGGCCGATCTACGACTTTAAAGTCCTTCGCACGTGACCAAATAGTCCAAATCTTTCAATGCAATCTTTAAGAGAAAGAGGTAGTTCCACAGTAAAACAATAATACCCAAAATATGACTTTTTTTACGAGTACACTCACAAACATGCAAGAAAAACAAACAGAGAGAGAGAGAGAGAGAGAGAGAGAGAGAGAGAGAGAGAGAGAGAGAGAGAGAGAGAGGGGGGGGGGCTGAGGAGGATTCACACTTTTCAGAGTAAGTTTGTAAGGAAAAATGTCCACTGTCTGTAAAATTCCTAAAAAGCTCTAATACAGTCCATCAGATTTTATTTTTCCTCTTTCGAAATTACAGTGTTCTTAAATAGATACAGTTGATGATGTAGCTACTTAAATCATAAGTTTTACATACGTTCTTTAGATTTAATTTGTTTATTGTAAACGATGAATTTCCATAAGTTTAAGACATTCTTTACTTCTTAGATTCTTTTACTTCTTAGAATCTGTTTTTTTTTTCCTCGTTTGTAATATTCACATTGATTGCTTCTATGTTTTCTTTTATTTTATTTTTTTTTCAGATGGTTATACCAGTATCATCTTAAGCATCAGAAACATCGTCTTACTAAAGGCTTAGAACTTAAGCTAGCAGCAACTTAGAGCTATGGAATGAATAATGATGTGCTTAACAGACATCGACAGAAAAATAACAATAAAAATACATAAGAAAAACAAATATATAATATTCTATCATGGAAAAAAATACAAATGAACATGGGTAGTACATATGATGAGAATAGTAGATAATATATAGACATTTTAAATAAAAGAGGTCTTCATATACATTACAAAAGAAGAAAGGGAAGGAAGAAAGAAACAATGAAGAAATTAAAAGGAAAATTTGTGGTTGTAAACTAGAATAAAAAGGTTGAAAAAAAATAGAGTGTAATGACATATCTCATTCCTTTGCTCTATAATAGACTATTAACGGATGATGATGATGATGATGGCAATGCTATCAACTTCCGCAAAATTACAATGCAAAACTAGAAAGCTATAACTAAATGTTCTAGAAAATAGGTTGCACAGGTCATTATCAGAAGAAGAATCTTCCAAATGGACTCACTACTATTACAACCCTTCATATTAGCCATGATTCCAATGACATGATTACTATAAAAAAAAAAAAAAACTGAAGTTGGGTGTAAACTGAAGAAAAGACGTCACAAAATAAGATAGGTTATGTTCATGGATGAAATCCAACTGATTGTGGAAAATGCTATGGGAATATACTTCCTAATCCAGATCCTGTAATTATGTCAGTACACATCAATATTGACAATGGAATAGAAAGTGTACTCTAGGTAACATAAAGAAAGGAAAACTAGCAAGGACGAAAATGATAAACCTACCAGAGGGGAATGTCATCAAAGACATAGAATAAACAGGCAATGAATACGTTGGTATAATAAAAGGAGAATCAATAAAACTCAAGGTGATGAGAGAAAAAGATTAGAAGAGTATATATGCATTAAAAAATATTATAAAGTAAAAGCTCAGCTATGGAAATATGGTAAAATCTCTAAACCTTCAGGCGAGGCCAGTAATCAGGTAGAATGCGGGTATAGTGGAGTGGAAGAAGTCAGAGTTATGCAACATCCAAGAGTGAATTATGACTGGCTCTATATGCCACGCAATGAGAGAGGAGACTGACCTACCAGTATTAAATTTGTACCAAATTCAAAAGTTATGACGAATCAATTTATGAAAAGAACTAATTGATAAACGACGCTGATGACCCAGAAGAGTAAAAGGAGAGAACAGGAAAAACGAGATTAGACGTATGGAAAACAAAATCAATTACTTTGTAATGAAATATGGTCGTAGCTAAAGAGGGGATAACTCAAGAAGGAAACAGAAGGGAATATAATATCATGACAAGATTCCGCCTTAAGAACGAGTGATATTCACTGAGCAAAAGACGAAACTAAGGTCACGTCAAAGTGCACAAAATATATGGTAAAACAAGAAACCATCAATCACATCGCCAGTGAATGCTCAGCCCTTGCTCAGAATCAATATGAAAAAGTACATGATAGAGTAGCCAAAGTTCTCCATTGAAGTTATTGTAAAAATTATCATCAATAAATGGTACAGACATAAACCTCGTGCTATGGTAAAAAAAACAATCAAGCTGAACTACTCTGAGACTACAGTATAAAAACATACAGGGTGAGGCATGTACTTTGACCAGACTTTTCTCTGGTTGACAGGGCAAGAAAAAAAGTATCACCCATAGATGTCACGTCACTGTGGAACTCCAGAGTGAAGAATTAAGAGAGAGAGAAGTAAAATACCTAGAATTGAGTTGGAAAGGCTATATAATAGTCTTCAGAGGAGCACTAGGAATCATAACTATGTAATTGAAAATAAATTTTGAGTAAGTAGGATCCGATATAGTCCAAGGACTTCTTTAAAAGAGCATGCTACTTGAAATATCACATATATTGAGGAAAGAGATGGATTTCTAAGGATGTGGTGGCCTATTTCTTTACGTTCCTGACTGGTGATCGTCAGACTGGGGCTCGAGTCCCACTCAAACTTGTTAATTCCTTTAGTGGCTGCAACCTCACCATTCTTATGAGCTGATGATGGGGCGTTTGGAAGAGTCTATAGGTCTACCTGCTGAGTCATCAGCAGCTATTGCTTGGCCTTCCCTGGTCCTAATATGGAGTGAGAGGGAGCTTGAGTGCTGATGGTATGTGTATACGGTCAGTCCCTACGGCATTGACCCGCTTGCTATGTTAATGTCACTGTCCCTTGCCTCTGTCATTCATGAGCAGCTTTCAATTTTGTAACTTTGGTGTAACCCGGAATCCAACACTAAAAGCCTGCAGTCTCTCTAGACTGTGACTGACACCCCCCCCCCCAAAAAAAAGAAAAAAAAACGGAAAGATGAGTAACATAAACCTGTTACGAGTAACTAGCTATTTTTCTTTAATAAAACTTCTGATATGAATCAGTAAAAAGGTTAGCATGCTTTCAAAATAACCGTTCTCTGAAAATCGAGATAAAAATGTTATTCCGACCCTAGAGAGAAAAAGAAACGCGAACAAACGACAAGAAAACGACACTGAAATGGAATCATAATTGGATATTTTCTGTCTACTGAAGCATCGCATTTTATTTGATAGACGAAATGGATGTGCATTACCTTGCATTTTTGTCAAGCGTACTTTAACACCTAATGCTAAAAATAAACATTTAATTTTGCTCGTATTGAGAAGCGGTGAGTGCTTCGTCACCTGGAATGTAATGATGGGACTAAACGGAATAGGATAAAGAGTTGACAGAAAAGAGGTTCTTTATATGAAAAGTGATAAAATTATATTTTTTTTTTAACTAAATATATTTTCAAAGCGACATATAAACGAATTTATTGTTAAACTTAACGAAAAGTCAAAGGGGAAAAACACTATTTCGTTTTCTGTACTTTTTATGGGAAACAGGCTCATTACATAAAGAGTTTTAAAACACAGTATTTCTTTGGAAACATCTTTCCTATTGCTTTATATGAAGAGATTCTAAAAAAAAGGAAACTATGCTTTCATGAAAAATTAGTGAGAACACTACTAATTATAAATGATGTTTTAATGCTTCTATTTTAATAGGCAAATGAAGGAATGAAACTATAATGAATTCTCTAATCTTCAAAACATGTAATTTATTATTTTTTTTTATTCCCCGTTTGATGAGAGATATGTTGTGGAATGCAGCTACTGATTCCTCAATGTTTTCATGATTTTTTCTACCAATATAGTAACTTCTATTTACCTAGAAGGAATATAATGGAAAGTGAAATTTAAAAAAAAAAAAAAAAAAAATATGAAAACAAATACCAGAATAAATTTTGGAAGAAAAATTTATTTCAAATATCATATTGACAATACACATTGAACTTCATATAATGAACTTTTTTTTTTTTAAATAATAAAATCATATATCTTAATAGACACTTTTTAATAAAATTCATTAAAATCCTGCTCTGGAAAATTAAGAAATGGTATTCAGTAAAACGTGAAAATCGTCCATTTCCCGATGAATAATCTGAGCTCACTCCACATCTCTATCCTCTTAATTATAAATAAAATATCATAACACAAAATAATCTTCCTGGGAACATTGTCATATCCCAATAATATTTATCAACTACAAATACGAATGAAACCGCAACGCTTCCAGGCAAACGTCTGTGGATTAAGATTCGTGAATTGAAATTCGTTTGTTTCATGAGATCGATTACTAGTATTCTTCAAATACACAAATTGCTAATAGGAATAACATATAAATTGAAC
Source organism: Palaemon carinicauda (assembly GCF_036898095.1). NCBI lineage: Eukaryota > Metazoa > Arthropoda > Malacostraca > Decapoda > Palaemonidae > Palaemon > Palaemon carinicauda. The sequence continues at coordinate 89,698,717 of NC_090737.1, read as the reverse complement.
AGATGTAATTGCATAAAACCATTCAGTATCATTGCTTGATTAATGTTAGGCTTTTTGTTACGCTCATAGAGTTTAGATTTTTTTTTTTGCTTCTTTTTATCAATATAATATGTAATATCTCCACGAAAGTGTTTATAGAGATCTACAGTAGTTCAAATCCGCGCAAAGTGAATATTTTGGGTTATGAGATTCAACCGCAACCAACCTCAAAATATGATTGTAAGTAGATCCATGGTGTCTTCTCATCATCCAGATCATTGCATCTATAGTGTGTCTTTACCTATATACGACTAATTAAAGATTATAGGTGTGATTCTGGTATGTGAATATATTTTTGAGAAACAGCTTCGGTCTGTTTCTTCTTCAATTGTACATAAATGATTGACTAATTGCGAACGCATTATAAGATTTTCAATGACCAATCTATTCAGAAGATTTATTTTAATAATTTCATTCTGTTGAATCTCCTCATACTTTATTTGATAAAACCAATTTCCTTATATATTTCCTTTTTACGATACTATTGATTTCTATATAAATCGCACCTAGTACATATTTCATTTGGTTACCTAAATAATAGATCCTTATGGGTCCGGACTCCATTATTGGCTGTCAAAAACCTAACTTCAACTATTTGGAAACGTCCTTTTAGTTTTATATTTTTATTAACTTTCTTAAAATTTACTGTTAATAAATATTTGAAATGTGATATTATTTATTTAACTTTTCAATGTTTTTGTTATCATAATATTTTTTTTTGAAATGTCAAAAGGTAGATTGAATTCAAGATTTATAAAAACATCTTCTTCGGAGTTTGGGTTTACTTTGACAAACACGCACCTTAGTAGATCGGTAGAAACAAGTAACGTATCTGGGATTAAATAGTGAGAGAGGAAACCAAATCCACTCTTTTGTGCGAAAAAAAAAAACACTTGGGAAAATTTTTGTATATTTACCTATATTGCTATGCTCCATGTTTAGTATACTAATGTTCACAGATGCTTTAAAAAAAAAAAATCGTGGAAGGGATGGATTTTGTCAGTATCGGAAACAAATTGTTCCGTGCATGAATAAATACTAGTGATCGAAGTCATAATTTATTTATTTATTAATGAAAAAAAAGTAAGTTTTTTTTTTCAAAATTAGAGCAAAGTTCTTTATTTTTTTTTTTTTTTTTACTTTCGACATACAGAAACTTA
>NC_090737.1:89652518-89692518 GCF_036898095.1 Palaemon carinicauda | reverse complement strand
AATTTTACCGATAGTTCGATTCTGGTTATCCTCATATATAAAGTCATTACCGGAATCATTTTATATGATCCCTGAATAAAACATAGAAAGATCATTTGTAGATAACTTATCTAATACTGGCATTTATAATGTCTGCTGAAACGACGTATCTGACATGTTTGAAGAGCACCAGAGAAACCGTCTGTAACATTTGAATCAGCAAATGAAATAAAATTAAATAGTCTCTCTCTCTCTCTCTCTCTCTCTCTCTCTCTCTCTCTCTCTCTCTCTCTCTCTCTCTCTCTCTCTCTGACCGGATGAGGGGGCACAAATGAGCAAGATCCTAAAACTTCACAGACGTAGTGATTTTTGTTCCGAGTTGTTTTTCAATCCTTGGAGGGAAAGAAAGACATGTTCAGTGCGAGATTGGGGAAGGGAAGGAAAATCTTGTTAGGTTTCGTATATCTTCTGGAACAATTTAATGACATTAAAGCAGGGTAGGGGGAGGACGGTGGCTAGGCAAGGTATTCCTTAAAAAGAAAAAATATTGAGCTTCTGTCAAAAAGGATTCACTGAATATTTGGGATTTGAACCCGGTCCTTTCTTTTTTAGAAAGTCTGGTTAATTTGTTTTCTCACTTTGCAGCAGTCCCCTTGAATTAAGCCCTTCTTGAGGCACAAGAATTAATTGAACGCAAAAGAGGAAAGTCATGGAAGAGAGAAACAGTGGCGTTGCGAATAAATTTGTTTTAAGAAGTAACCTTTTCCCTTGTCAATTCTCCAATACTAGTCTTGTTCAAATAGTTATCAGTTTTATGATCTATAATAAAGAATAAGAGAATCAATATGAATTTTTGCATATATCATATAAATCTATTTGTCTTAGATTACTATTTTTCTGTTTTCTCTATCTTTCTCTAGTGTACCAACAGTGTTTCACACAATTGTACATAATTCCTTTTGTATATATTATGCTTGTATCTTCGCTCTTCCCTCGCACTAAAACGAACATGAAAATTCATGTCTGGTTTTTCCTCTGTAATATTGTCTGTCTTGTGAACTTGTTATGTCCTGTTGCCTTGAGGATTTGTATATAAGGAGAATGTTTTACAATAATATAACTCAGTCGATTGCATCCAGCCTTTGAGTTCACACTCCTCTCTCGGCCGTCACATTGGTGACCCCGGAAGTCGACTCCCTCCCACCGCCTTCCACCCCCACCCCCTCGCCCCTTCATCGTTAGTACTATGGAGGACTCTACGGCAGTTGGTGCTGCGGCCGCTCCATTCAAACTTTCATCGTTTGCAAGCGGAGAGGCGTTTACTTGGTTTCAACGCGCTGAAGTCCCGTTTCGTATCAGGGGCGTGACTCCCTCAACCACCAAAGCGGATTATGTTCTCGCGGCGATACCCGAGGACACCTTCCCAGAAATATCCGACTGGCTTTGTGAACAAGGAAACACCCCAATAGCGTATGACGCCCTCAAAACATACCTTCTAGAGCAGTACTCGCCGTCGCCAGCCGCCCGTATAGCAAAGCTTTTTCAGCTCTCGCAACAACCGTTGGGGGACCAAAGGGCTTCGCTTGCCCTCAGGGAAATGACCAGTATCGCTCGCCTTCAACCTGCCGCAGACGGCTCTCCTCGTGAGGTGAACCTACTTCGTGCCCTTTGGATACGCAGTTTACCCGAACCTGCACGCGCTGCCATAACCGATGTCGATAGTTTACCCATAAAGGACTTGATAACCAAAGCCGACGCCCTTATGGACAGCCACTTCAAGACCTCCATCAACGCCTCCACCCCTGACGAAGAGGATGCCTATTCAACATCAACCGAAGGCGACATGAATGCCGTAGGACATACACGCCTACCCCGTGACGTGCCGAAGCAGCGACGAAGCCGCCCACCACCCACCAATCGCTCGCGCCCCAACGAACGACTTCTACAGCCACGTACTACCTCCCATCCAACGCAGTTTTGCTACTACCACTTCAGATTCGGGGCAACCGCGAAGAAATGTGCCAAGGATTGTCAGTGGCCAAAAAAACGTGTAAGTAGGCCATCGCTTGTGGCGGTGGCCTCCCGTGTTTCTAATCTTTTCTTATTACTGGATGTAGGAACGGGCGTGCGATTTTTGGTAGACACGGGTGCTTGTCGTTCTCTTTTGCCAAGGAAACCCTTCAAGGCACAACGTAGTCTGTCTACATCTGCCGACGTCCGCTTGGTAGCTGCCAACGGATCTGCGATACCAACCTATGGTTACGAGAACCTCACATTATTGTTCTGAAACGGTAAATTCAATTGGAAGTTTCTCGTTGCTGACGTCACAATGCCAATCCTCGGTGCGGATTTCCTCTCCCCTTTCCACCTCCTGGTCAATGTCGCCCACCGACGATTGGTCAACGCAGACTCGTACTTGTCGACACCTCTTCAACCCGCCCCCTCTAACCTCGCTCTCCACATCAGTGCACCCACGGATGACTACGCCCACCTCCTCACGTCGTACCCAGAAGTTTTCCGTCCAGAACTTCGCCAAACGCCCACGGCTCCTGCCAAGCACGGTATTTATCACCATATCAAGACGACGGGACCCCCAGTCTTCGCAAAATTCAGACGTCTGGCACTGGAACGATTGGCTGCCGCCAAACAGACGTTCGCCGAAATGGAGGAAATGAGCTTTTGCCAATAGGTCTCCAGCCCATGGTCGTCACCCTTACACATTGTTCTGAAGAAAGACGGCTCCCTCCGTCCGTGCGGGGATTACAGGCGCCTGAACATGCAAACAGAACCGGATCACTACCCCCTCCCAAACATTGCCGACGTGACCTCCTACCTGCACAAAGCAAAGATTTTCTCTTCGCTCGATCTCCTGAAGGGGTATTATCAGGTGCCTATGAACCCAGAAGACATCCCTAAGACTGCCATCAACACTCCATTTGGTACATACACCTTCAACTACTCCATTTTTGGCCTTCGTAATGCTGGGGCCACGTTTCAACGTCTCATGGATGGCATCTTAGAGGACCTCTATTTCTGTGTATGTTATGTGGACGACATACTTGTGTTCTCCTCCTCAAAAGAGGAACACCTCCGTCACCTGCGCATCGTGCTCGACCGCGTGCAACAAAACAGCCTTGTAGTCCGGTACGACAAGTGTACCTTTGGCGCCAACGAAGTATCGTTCATAGGGCCCCGCATCACTCCTGAAGGTGTCCACCCCCTCCCTGGAAAGGTAGCAGCCGTTCAGAACTTCTCCGTGCCCTCGACCGTCAAAGCTCTGCAGGAATTCTTGGGCATGATCAACTATTATCACCGTTTTCTGCCAGCCATTGCCGCCACTCTTGCTCCCCTCTACGCCTCCCTCAAGGGCAAGCCGAAGGACCTGAAGTGGGGCCCCCTTCAAGAAGCAGCCTTCTGCAATGCAAAGAAGGCCCTATCAACTGCTGCGGCTTTCCCTTTTCCTATCCCACACGCCCCTCTCCTTCTCTCCACCGATGCCAGCGACGTCGCTATTGGTGCAGTACTCGAGCAGGTGGTCAAAGGCTCGCCCCGCCCATTGGCCTTCTTCAGCAGAAAACTGTCCAAGGCAGAATCGGGTTATTCTACCTTCGATCGAGAATTGCTGGCGGTGCACTTGGCTGTCAGTCACTTTAGCCATTTCTTAGAAGGTACGCCTTTCGTCATTCGCACAGACCACATGCCTCTGGTGCACGCCTTCACTCGACAGTCTGACGCCTGGTCCGCCCGTCAACGCCGACATCTCTCCGCCGTGGCTGAATACAATTGCACCCTCCAATACGTCCTTGGGAAAATGAATCCCGTTGCCGATGCCCTGTCAAGAAACACGTTGGCTGCCGTTCAACTGGGATTGGATTACAACGCCCTGGCTGAAGCCTAACGACCGGATCCAGAGTATCAAGCTTGTAGGACATCCTGCCCATCCCTCCGTTGGGAAGACTTTCCCCTCGAAGACTCCAACACCACCCTCCTCTGTGACGTCAGTACTGGTAGACCGCGACCTTGGATTCCTGCTCCCATGCGCCGACAGGTGTTTGATTTCATTCACGGTCTTTCACATCCCTCGTGCCGTTCTACTGCACAGCTGCTGAAGGCAAAGTTCATTTGGCACGGCATTTCTAAGGATGCTAAGGATTGGGTCCGCGCCTGTACTTCTTGCCAAACTTCCAAAGTACATCGACACACGGATTCAGGAGTGGGCACCTTTCCTCAACCTCAGCGTCGTTTCGCACACATTCACGTCGTCGTTGTAGGCCCCCTACCCACATCACAAGGACATCGTTACCTGTTTACCGTCATCGACCGCTCCACTCGTTGGCCTGAAGCCATTCCCATGGAAACTGCAACGTCCGCCTCATGTACATCTGCCTTACTCTCTGGATGGATTTCAAGATTCGGTATCCCTGAGCATATTACTTCTGACAGGGGAACCACTTTCACCTCTCAATTGTGGACGTCATTAGCGAATCTCCTGGGCATCACCCTACATCAGACAACGGCCTACAACCCCGCTGCCAATGGAATGGTTGAATGTTTTCATCGCACCCTCAAAGCAGCTTTGATGTCCCGCTACAATGATTGCAACTGGTTTACTCAGCTTCCCTGGGTCCTCCTGGGACTAAGGACCACTCCTAAAGACGCCCTCGACGTCTCGGCAGCTGAAATGGTGTATGGCGACCCGTTGGTCGTCCCTGCCGAATTTTTTCCTTCTACAACTTCCTCCGACGATCTCCAGCGCATACGTCACGTCGTGGGAAAATTTACTCTGTGCCGCCAGGCTTACAAGCCCCCAGCGAAGCATCACATACCAACGGACTTGCACTCTGCAACGCACGTCTTCCTGCGCAACGACACCAGCAAGCCACCACTAACGCCCCCTTACATGGGCCCTTTCCTTGTGATCCGACGCAGTCCGAAAGCATTCCTCCTAAACATTCGGGGCAAAGAAGACTGGGTCTCCATTGATCGTCTAAAACCTTCTTTTCTTCTGCCAGATGACCCGCCTACAGTTCACCTCTCTAGATCAGGGCGCCCTATTTAACATGTACAGTATGTCATTTTTAGGGGGGGAGCCATGTACCAACCGTGTTTCACACAATTGTACATAATTCCTTTTGTATATATTATGCTTGTATCTTCGCTCTTCCCTCGCACTAAAACGAATATGAAAATTCATGTATGGTTTTTCCTCTGTAATATTGTCTGTCTTGTGAACTTGTTATGTCCTGTTGCCTTGAGGATTTGTATATAAGGAGAATGTTCTACAATAATATAACTGCCTTTGAGTTCACACTCCTCTCTTGGCCGTCACACTAGTTTTTCAATACAGTTTTCTCTTTTTTCAATTTATATTTTTCAGCAAGACTTTTTAATTTCATTACTTATTGTTATCAATCATCTACTGTATATAAAGTAAATATTCAGATAATGTCTACATCACAATTTCAGAGGAAAAGATCTCCCTAATGAATACTGACCACTGGATTTCCTCAACTTTTATTCTTTAAAAGGAAAGTAACAACTTTTTTGTTTTTCAGAAAAATTAAAGTTTTATATTTTTTTTTTCAAATGAAAGTTTTTAGCATATGGAACCTGTTTGCGAATTTAATCCTTCTTTTTCATAAAACTTCCCAGTTTTGTAGCTTCAAGAATATCAGAAGACGAATTAATAGCGATAAATCATAACTTTTTTTCTGGAATAATTTATCTTTTTGAAAATACACAGTCGGGTATTGACGACATCCTAAATGGTTAAAGGGAAGTTCAAACGAAGATATTATCATTTTAGGACAGATATATATTTAAATGACATAATACGGATACAGGTACAAGAACAAATACACGTCTACATATAAGAAAAGTGTTTGACCGTACTTCAAATATGAATAGTTGATACTCATGTTTATAACATTATTATAAGACCTGCTTATTTCATGTACTTCTATTTTTTATATTTTTCTAACTCTCTTTAGGTGATTTCGGGAACTTCCGTTTGTTTCCTCTGAACGGGTGGGGGTTAGAATTTATCCATAATTCTATTTAGCAGAGTAAGGATTGCAAAAAAATTACCGGTTTCCATTAGTCGAACACGTGGTATTTATGATACTTTTTTTTTTTTTTTTTTTTTTTTTTTTTTTTTTTTTTTTTTTAGTGAAAGACGCGATTAATAATCGTGGGATCATTTACCCATCTAACAGAATATTATAAAGAGCGAAAGAGCTATAAAAGTACTTTATCACCTTAAATTTTTTTTTTCGCGAAAAATAGCCAATTACCTATAGTAAAATTGTTAATATACAGGATTTTATTATTGGTTGACATAGGAAACGATGAATCTTCTGTCTTTCACTCTTTCTTAATCAATAATGATACAGTTTTATCTGTTTTTCTTAATGCAATAAATGTTACTTTCCTTATTTCTATATTTTATACGGATTACCTCTTTGTTTGTTTTTTAATCACAATAAGAGCTGAATTTTCACGCACTAGACAAAAAAAGAAAAAAGAAAAAAGAGAGCAGTCACAATTCTACCTCTTTCGATAACCAACTGCTCACTGTAATGGCGTGCCTCATAGTTAGTAACACTCGCTACTTCCTCCTACATCAACACTTAAATAAAGTTTTATTTATTGGCATGGGGAGGTAAACTAAAATTGCTGGAAATTCCAATTCCAGCAATGAAACCATATTCAATCTGAATAGAACCCTCTTCATCCGTCAAGCCATTTGAACACATATTGCTCGAGAGCTAAGTGACTCACCCATACCAGCCATTTATACCTTTTCTCGTCAAAGTCGTCATGTAATTGTTGTCGAAGTCGTCGTTTTAGAATTCTACCTCCTTTTTTAGCTGGATATTTTGTAATTGATTTATTTCAAGGAATACACCTTTAAATAATATAGGTTCATTAAAGTATAATACTGTTCAAGATTTAGTTTTTACTAATACAATTTTTACAGAACCAAATCTACATTTAACTACAGCTGTGAAATTTATCAAACTTATCACTTTTTGCCCAGCAGCGAGACACAAATGCAGAGTATCGTCTGCCAGATGCCATTGATCATAAATTCCATAATTAGTGTTCTTATATGTAACTTTCTTACTTTCAGAATTCTATTTTATTTTTATCTAGGTCTTATATTTTTAAATTATGATACAAAATATAAGAAATAACTATGAAAAATCAAACAATTTAGTTTGACGAAAAAATAAGTTTAGCCTATCGTAAGTAATTTCCGGTTTTTCTATACTGACTCAGGTTTGCACTCTCTCTCTCTCTCTCTCTCTCTCTCTCTCTCTCTCTCTCTCTCTCTCTCTCTCTCTCTCTCTCTCTCTCTCTCTCTCTCTCTTACAAAGATATCCTACAGGGTTTTAGACAAGACAGATCGTGTGTGAAAAATTATTTGGAATTATTCCACATTTTTGGCTTTTATGACAAAAGCAGGGCATTAGACATCGTATACCCAGACTTTCTTAAGGCCTTTGACAAAGTTCTTCATAGAAATAAATGGTTAAAATCAGAATATTAGGCATCATTGATGAGCCAGCTGAGTGGATAGAAGATTGGCTAGCAAATAGAAAATAGAAACTTGTAATCAATGGAAAAGCTTCAAACTGAGCGGTGGTTACAGGAGGAGTACCCCCAGGAGCCATCCTCAGACCATTATTATTTCTGATCTACATTAACGACAGAGATTAAGGATTAACTAGTATGGTAGCCAAATTTGCCGACGATAATAGACTATGCAGCATTCATGCATAGTTTATTATCGTCGGCAAACTCAGAAGATGTCGAAGCCATAGGAGAGGATCTAATGAAACAAGGAGAATGGTCCACAAAATGGCAAATACCTTTCAACTCTGGGGAATGTAAACCCACGTACATAAGTTGAAGTAACCCACCATAAGATTTCTTACTGCCGGAAAAAGAAATAAAAATTGTGGACCAGGAGGAAGATCTCAGTATTATTATCAACAAAGATTTGAAGTTTACCAAACAGAGCGTAAACGCTGAAAAGAAAACGTAGAAACTAATAGGCTACATAAAGAGACTATTCAAATAAAAAAATAAGAACACTCTACTACAGCAGTATGTATAGCTAGTAAGACCTCATCTAGAATACAGAGAACACTTCTGGCTCCGTGTATTAAGAAGGATATAGATAGACTGGTAGCAGTACGAGCTAGGGTCACCAAATTAGTTCCAACACTAAGGCAATTTATATATAGACGTTTAAACTTATTTGATCTAATAACTCGATGACTAAGGGTCCAGTTAATAGAGGTAATAAAGATTCTGGAACGAATAACAAATGCAGATTACAACAATCTTTTCCCGCTTAGCACAAAAGAGTCCAGAAGTAACAGATACAAACAGGAATTTAAAAGATCCAACACCTTTAAATGATACAATCTCTTTACATACGAAAAAGAAAAATCCTGGAATAGACTTCCAACCGATAGAGTAAACAGGAACACAGTAAACGAGTTCAAAAATGAGTTAAATAAGATCATAAGAACTTTCTAAGTTCCCAAAGTGAATTGTTCGACCTTCCAACTAATTCCGTCTTTCTCTCAGCAAACAAAAGATATGATGAAATATGATCTCAACAAACATGGTCATTTTAATCAGGTAAACATATTTCCTTATCTTGACAAACGTAAATTTACCAAAATATATCACTCATTTATAAAATCAAACAAACGCACACAAAAATATAGAAATAATATGCGATTTGTTTATCTCTCTCTCTCTCTCTCTCTCTCTCTCTCTCTCTCTTTTAAAGCTTGAGCCTTTACAGAAAAAGAATTTCTTTTGATTTTCATATGCAGGTTGAAAATTAAATTGCCTTTGAACAAACACAGAGATTCTTCGATCACCTACTTCCGGAGTGGTTAGAACTTACTGAAGTAATTTTGTATTGTCATATTATTTAAAATTTTCCTTAACTTATTGGCACAATGCACCTTCGTTTCATCGTTGTCAACAGCATGCTGAAACAGTAGATATTTGAATATCTATCAAATGTCAAACATTATTTGAACAACGGAGTTTGTAGGTAAAAGTCTGATGAACAATAGTCATCACAACGATATTTATTCAAGTAAGGCATGAGTATAAAACGAGAAACAATACAATTTCTATGAGTCTTTTCATTGTCTTTGTAATCTGGTCATGTTCGATAACCGACTGTTCACTATAATGGTATGTCCCATCGTCAGTAACTTTCGCTACCTCTTCATCCATGAGCAATTAAATGCAGTTATATTTATCAGCATGATGATATTTGAAAAACCGCCATTTTTTTCCTAATGATCCAAATTACACAATTTCTATATATGTTTTAGACACATATAATACCTTCATCATATAAAAATTTCAAGTCATTTGGTCAAAAAACTTTTGGATTTATGAGCAAAAATCATGATTTAAAAAAAATATTTAGGTACATTTTTCCCAACTACTATAATACCAATTGTATTGAAACTTATACCACAAAAACTACTCTAGCAACCGAACAATTCTGTCAGACAGAATTTTGATTTTCCTTTTTGTTTTTTTTTTAATGAATTTTTATTTTTTTTTCCTCGTCTAGACGGAAAATAATCGTGAAAAAAAAATGTAAAACGAAAATCAAAATTTTGTCTGACAGAATTGTTGAATTTTTATTCTTCTTTTCAACGATATCTTTTTCTCTAATATCGAACAACAAATAAGTGAGAAAAATGTACCTAAGTGGGAATAAGTATGTTTTTGAGTTATGAGCTCCCAAAGATTTGCAGCAAGCTTTCGCTTCTTTTCTAAAAGAAATCAAGATAATATTATTATGATAACTTTTATTGTTCATTCCTACATAAATGCACCCTAAAGGAGGTATTTGAACCCTCAGTTTACTATTCCTATGTTATGAGTTGCCAGCGATCTCTAATTGTTGCCAGTGTTTTAGTTAGCAGGTTTCAGCTTTGTACTCTTATCCATGTTTCCCTCTTTCTTGGTTCTTTTTTCTTGTTCTCCACTTACTTTTTGTTCTTTCTATCACCTTATGTAACATTGGCATTGCTATAAAATTCCAGAGGACGTTGTGAAAGCACAATCAACATACGAACTTCAAGTAAATAAACACATGCATTATAATTTCTATATGTCTTTGGAAACTTTGTGATTTTTTCGTAGCAGGTAGTTTTCATTCACCTAGCCTCTACCAATGCCTTTCATTTCTGCCAGAGGTACGAGATTTCGAAACATGTGAGAGAGAGAGAGAGAGAGAGAGAGAGAGAGAGAGAGAGAGAGAGAGAGAGAGAGAGCCTTTGGCTGATATAGATGACAGTTCAAATTGAGAGAGAGAGAGAGAGAGAGAGAGAGAGAGAGAGAGAGAGAGAGAGAGAGAGAGAAGAGAGAGTTGAACATTGTTATTATAGTATTTGTATAAATGGGAGTTTTTAATAATTGGAGAGAGAGAGAGAGAGAGAGAGAGAGAGAGAGAGAGAGAGAGAGAGAATACAAGTATTTGTATAAATAGCAGGGGTATATAATTCGAGAGAGAGAGAGAGAGAGAGAGAGAGAGAGAGAGAGAGAGAGAGAGAGAGAGAGAGAGAGAGAATAAGTATATTTTACAAGGGTATACGAACAAATGAAAAAGAGATTCATTCTATTATCTAATAAAAGGATGTACAGAGAGAGAGAGAGAGAGAGAGAGAGAGAGAGAGAGAGAGAGAGAGAGAGAGAGAGAAAAGTACTTTTTACAAGGGTATACGTACAAATGAAAAAGAGATTCATCCTATTATAAAATAAGATGATAGAGAGAGAGAGAGAGAGAGAGAGAGAGAGAGAGAGAGAGAGAGAGAGAGAGAGAGAAAGAGAGAGAGAGAGAGAGAGAGAGAGAGAGAGAATAAGAATTTTTGCAAGGATATACGAACAAATGAAAAAAGAGATTCATTCTATTATCTAATAAAAGGATGTACAGAGAGAGAGAGAGAGAGAGAGAGAGAGAGAGAGAGAGAGAGAGAGAGAAAATACAAGTATTTGTATAAATAGCAGGGGTATATAATTCGAGAGAGAGAGAGAGAGAGAGAGAGAGAGAGAGAGAGAGAGAGAGAGAGAGAGAGAGAGAGAGAGAGAGAGAGAGAGAACTACGCATCTGTCAAACTCAGTCCTACAGACGACGCCATAAGGATGACGTCATCATTTAAAGACCGCTATTTTCATTGTTTGGACAAATGATTGACTATTTGTTCTTTCTACAACCTTAGGTAACATTGGCCTTGCTATAATGTTCCCGAGGGCGTTGTGGAAACACAATGTACATACGAACTTCAAGTAAACAAACGCATACATTATAACTTCTATACATCTTTGGCATCTTTGGCTTCTGTTTTCTTGTTCTCCACTTACTTTTTGTTCTTTCTATCACCTTATGTAACATTGGCATTGCTATAAAATTCCAGAGGACGTTGTGAAAGCACAATCAACATACAAACTTCAAGTAAATAAACACATGCATTATAATTTCTATATGTCTTTGGAAACTGTGTGATGTGTTCGTAGGTGGTAGTTTTCATTCACCTACCCTCTACCAATGTCTTTCATTTCTGCCAGAGGTACGAGATTTCGAAACGAGAGAGAGAGAGAGAGAGAGAGAGAGAGAGAGAGAGAGAGAGAGAGAGAGAGAGAGAGAGTTGAACATTGTTATTATAGTATTTGTATAAATGGGAGTTTTAAATAATTCGAGAGAGAGAGAGAGAGAGAGAGAGAGAGAGAGAGAGAGAGAGAGAGAGAGAGAATAAAAGTATTTGTATAAATGGCAGTGGTAAATAATTCGAGAGAGGGAGAGAGAGAGAGAGAGAGAGAGAGAGAGAGAGAGAGACCTGCGCACCTGTCTAACTCAGTCAGGCAGACGACCCCATAAGGATGACGTCATCCTTCAAAGACCGCTATTTTAATTGTTTGGAAAAATTATTGACTATTTGTTCTTTCTACAACCTTAGGTAACATTGGCCTTGCTATAATGTTCCCGAAGGCGTGTTGGAAACACAATGTACATACGAACTTCAAGTAAACATAGGCATACATTATAACTTCTATACATCTTTGGCAACTTTGGCTTCTGTTATTCTAGTAGACTTCGTTCATCTACACTCTACAAATGCCTTCCATTTCTGCCAGACGTACGATAGATCGAAATATAAGTGAAAAATCGCTATATATATGCAAAATTACACACAAAGACGATTTTGTCAAACTAAGTCATGCAGACGACACAGTAAGGATGACGTCATCATTTAAAAACCTCTATATCTTCGTTATTTGTATAAAATAATGGGTTGAAACTTCTGGAGAGCATGTACGATATGTTTCTCTATACAGAGAGACAATAAAACGATATTTGAATTTTTCAAGTTGGTATGCCAAAATACCACCGCGGACGGTCCCCTTAAGCCCTGTACCAAGCTAAATAAATTATAAAGTGAATATGTGAGTTGGGAGAATCTTGTGATACCTAAGATGCCTCTGCTGGCTCATTGGACTGTTACAGTTCGTTCTCATCACCCTTAAATATCCTTAGGAGACTAGCCTTTTGCATCCACTCTACTGGAAGAAGAAATTTATTTCAAGTTCATGTTCATAATTTAAACCAATGATTTTTTTTTTCGAAATATGATTTTGAGGTCAACTCTTTGAAACTTTTTGAAGCTTAATGGATTCAAAGAATATCTCCTTTTTGTCATATGGTATTTTTTTACGGACTCATCTTTAACTCAACCTTCGAAGCCAATCAAGTTTCGTACGCTGCTTTGGGCCTTTTTAATATGGATTATTTTAGTAGATGAAATCATTACTACCCAAACTGTGTTCATTTTATGAAGAAAATTCTTATTGCCGTATTTCTTAATCGTTACATTTAATTTTCAGCAAGTTGTAAATTATTGATTGAGGTTTGGGTGTGCTTAAAGATGACAATGTTTTTTATTTCTATCTTTTTTTTTATCCTGTTGATTTGGGTAATTCCTATAATTTTTTCATCTGGTATACACATTTTTTTTTCTGACACATTGATATTTTTGGTGAGTATTTGAAGATGATGTATAATATTGATTTTTTGGTTATTTTTCAGGATCCTTATGCTAATTAAGTTTCCAAGTAGGAAGTCTTTCCATCATAGGCAATCATTCATACGACATGAATACGATTTGGGAACCACACTTCAACATTAACAGTTGTGCGTTACCCCAGCGGATATTTTGTAAATAAATGGAATTAATAAAACTCACTTACTAGGGCTTTTAGGATATTTTGGATCAAAATAATATTTCTAAACGTACCATTAGTTATTGCTCTGATATATAAAAAAGAACGTGTGAAGGTTATTTTCACGCTTTATCGAAAACAGAGAAAGCTTTTAAGGGCCTTTTTGTATTGAAAATTTCATTTATTTTCTTCCTTTAGACATAAGTACTAAAAATGCTGCTAACCTCCACTAACCATAATTCTTTCTAATATTGGTGATAAAACTAAATCTTAAGATTTCAAAAAGGTTCAGGAGATATCTTCACCCTAAATTCGGTTTTATGCTTTTTTTTTTGTACACACCATTTTTTTTCCTTTCTTTTTCAGATAAACTATGAAAAGACATTACTTTTTCAGATAAAAAGTTGCTAAACAACTTTAAATGTACCAGCTAGTGGATGAATGTGACCGGATGTTTATGCTTGATTACTTTTTGACTGATATATAAAAGCACATTCGATGTATAGTTAAATCCCCCAAAAGTAAAGTTGGTAAAAAAATATACCGTTATATCTCTCTTGGTTTTTTCCTGCTTCACATGAAGCTGACATAGCATGAGATTCCATAACCTTTTTAGTTACGTATTAGGCTCCATTTTTGTTTATATTATATTTTTTTTTTTTTTTTGCAAAGCGTGATAATATTATCCAATAGAAAGTTATACAACATGCTTACCGTATGATTTTGAAAATATAGTAAATGCTTTTATTTGTTGAAAAGGGAGTGGGAATAAAGCAAAAAATACCATTAAATTCAATATATTCTGTTTTTAAAATTGCATAAAGGCCAATAACTCTTGGTCATTCTTATTCACGAATGCAATACCACATGTCTTCACAAACGTAAAGTCTGAATAAGCATCTTTCACTCGCCTTGACAAAAAAAAAGAAAAGAAAAAAAAATCTTGGTTTATGTTTAGAACAAACAATGCAGCATTCTCCAAGCAATGGTATGGAATGGCTGAATGTGACTGCATTTTTTCAATTGTATTTTCTTTACATTTGTAGTTTATGGTTTGTGGCGGAGGATGAAATGAGACCCACAGATCTTGCAAAACGAGAGACTTTCAATTCTTTTGAAAGCATTGCCGTTTTATTGGAATTCTCTCCCGATGGAAAATTTCGAAATATCCAAACTCCCTCAGTGGAGTATTTTTCATGAAGGGGACTAGGAGAGAAAATATGTATATTCTATCAAACTTCTAAATTTGTATGATTTTCTTCATTAGAAAATAAGAGAAAATCACCAAATAAAATTTCAAACAAATATTATTCCATATTCAAAATTTATTTCTTTGTAATTATGGCTCAACATATTGATTACATCGAAATAAAAACATAAATATTTTCTTTTTGTTTATGCAGTTTTGGGAAATATATGTTACATAGCTGATATCTATTTGATATTAGAATACACTTTGAATGAAAAAAAATATATATGTATTTGCACCGAATTATAAATTTTTATGGTTGAAAAAAAAAATCGGCTCAAACAATGCTTTTATAACAGTTCAAATAAAAATCATGACCTACTTACTAGAGTATTGTATAATAATATTTCAATACAAAATGAATAATGTAAGTATCTCATTATTAATATCTACTTAATGCTTTGAAAATTTAATCCCTATAATCCTTTATGTCGTACTATTAATTTCTCTTGATTTATGCTTATTATAACTTCGCATCACAAGTCAATATTTACTTATGCCCAACTAAAGTATAAAGAAGTTTTATTGAACTTTTCAAAATGATTGTATTGTATTAGCTATAGGGCTAATTTATGTTAATAGTGTATGATATAACACCGAATCGGAGGAAAGTAATACTTCACTTTTCTAAGGAATTTAATATCCCGAATTATCATATTTAGAAATATGAATTCTTGTACTACAGTACAAAATTTATATCCATATTATCATGATTAATGTTTATATTGAATTGCAAATTCGAAGTGCTCGTGATATAGTGAATCTTTAATAAATTTTGTACTGTTCAAATTTTGCTAACAGAAAATTTCAATGTTAATTTCATAATATGTAGCTGGTAAAATCATTATTTGAAAATTGGATTGAAGCCTGAAATTTTTGCAAACGGCCACAAATGGAGAAAAATCAAGCATTTTGAAGCAATAGGATTTATTGCTATTAGCCAAACTCTATAACCTTAAAGTAGCAATGCTTTTATTAAGGAAATATCAATTCTTTTAAATTGTTCTGGAACATTTAGTTGTAGAGGAGGTTTCCACAAATCATCCCTCTATAATAAGAAAACAAAACATTTCGATAGTTTATTTGGATTTGTCAGTCAAAGTAAGTTCAAATTAAATTGTGGTAATAGAGGCTGTTTTAAAGCTCATGAGATGGGCACTGACAGTTATAAACATAAATTTAGTAACTCCCCCAATACAATTAGGCTATTTATAAGGAGTTTGCTAAAGTGAAGAAATATTTGTTTCGTAAATGGTGTAAGTTGAAATTGAGAAACATTATGACAATTTCAGGTAGGTTATGTTGATAAAGGTGGTCAAACAGTACGTTTATGATGACCATACGGTAGGTCTTGTTTGAAAAATGAGGAAGAAAGAGGTAGAGTTGCATCAGTCTGCTATTTGGCTGAGGACTACCCCGTTACTCATGAACATGAGTTCAAACATTATGATCACTTTTATCACCAAGGTAATTTCAGGTGTGTTACTCATCTAAGGCAGGTCAGTTGAGAAAATCAGTCATCTCAGATCTCGATAGGTCCACTGTTTTGTCTCAGTCTGTTTATAAATTTTAGGTAGACTGGTAATTTGGAGTCCAAAAAGTAAAAATGTCCAGTTATCGCTAAACCAGAGCCAACCTTTCCATCACAGTGTCATCGTATATATGTGACTGCATTGTCTTCATGTAATTTCTTATCTCAGTCAATAATAGTAACAATACAAAGAAGTACGGTTTCTAGAAAATCTCCACGAACAAGGTCAACCCTTAGATGCATATTATTTTAGGCCTGCAAAATACATTACTGAGGTCAATTTCACTAAAATACTATACTTCTGTTATGAAATGTATAAAGGGAGTATATGAACACTACTCATTCAATGTTTTCTTACATCATAGCAGACGAAATCTTAATAAATCTCAATAATAATTAAAGTCCGAAAGAACATGATAAGTAAAATTTTTTAAAATATACCTATGTAAAGCTTGCATTCTGCTTGTTTGATGTATTGCAAACTTTTCAAGGTCATTAACTAACATATAACAAAGAGTTAATAATCTTTGTACATGAAAGTGAAGGGTTTATTGTTTACATGAATGACATTACAAAATAATGACTAGGACATATAAACTCGTTATATATATTACATGTTGAGCTAGTTTCTCTGTCTCCGCGTCCAGCAATATTTTTTGTTGAAACTGAAGGAGCAATCTATTCCTTTGCTGGATTGCTTGAAAAAGCTCTTGCATTACTAAACTCTCTATAGATTAGACAAAATACCATTCCCAGCAGAGGGATAAATATTCACCTCCTGAATGCATTGTAACATATCAAATAAAAATCAAGAAATTTGATTTGTGAATATACACCAAAATGGCTTTCTAATCACGAATTCTGCCTTAGGAACTTGAAATTTACTTATATTTCTCATGATAGCATGGTTGGTAAGAGTCCCTTCTAGCATTAGTTTCAACTCAGAGGCATAATCTAAAATCCTTGCCCCGGTAGAAGCTTATATCATGACGGAGTTTTCAATGGTTATATATTCTCAGATGCGGAATTCGAAATCAAAATGCCATTACGGTCAATATTCACATTGATTTTAAATCCCGAGTATCATATATATATATATATATATATATATATATATATATATATATATATATATATATATATATATATATATATATATATATATATATATATATGTATGTATGTAAGTATATGTTTTTATATATACATATATATATATATATATATATATATATATATATATATATATATATATATATATATATAAACATATATATATATATATATATATATATATATATATATATATATATATATATATATACATATATATATATATATATATATATATATATATATATATATATATATACTGTATATATATATATATTCATAAAGATACAAAAGTTACAATCCCTAGGCATAAAGCACATGTATAAAATACTTTCCGTTTTAGAATTCGGTGAGTAAAAATATAGATGAAAAGTTTCTAAGCAAATAAAGAAATTTCCAACTGAATGGTTTATAGTTTTGATGAAATTGCTTCAAGCAGAGAAAGTGAGACACGAAAATAAATATAGACAGTATCATGGATATTAAAATAAAATGAAAAACAATATTTTGTAGCATCTCTTTTATGATATATGGTTTATACTCTTGTTTCTTATTCTTTTTCCTCATCAAAGAATGAATTTAATCAATTTCAATACACAAACAACACAATCCTAACCATACTAGGTACAATATGCAACTTAAAATCCACGAAAACTACAATAAAAAATTAAATCAATATAAAATTCAATCCTGCATTTTATAATACAAACAGGATGATTATACAAAAAGAATATAAATACAAATTGATATAATCATTATTGAAGAAAGCACTGTTGGTAAAAGAGTAAGATAATAATCAATCAAACATCTTGTCACCTTCAGGAGACCACCATTAAAACCTTTTTTTTTTTATTAACAACCATGGAAAAACACCAATAAAAGATGAAGTAGTGAATGATATGATATTTATGCATCATGCATTTGAACATTACGAACTTTCTTTTATGGAGGCACTCCTTATTAACACAAATCATAAACCCACAGTCAATAATGATATAGTTTTTCCCCACCTTTAGGATATGTATAGAGATGGAGATAAAAGAGACATGCTATCAAAACCTAAGTGAATCTCTTTTTAATAACCAAGGAAAAGATACTATTAACAATAGTGAAAACAACACCATGAAATCAATTGCTAAGCCAAAAAACCTCAAGTGCATACCTGATATGAAAGAAAATAAAGAAATGACCAAACCTTTAGAAGTCGATGGTGGGTTGACTACGGGGAGTATGTGTGGTATATTGGTTTACTGTGACATAACTCAGCCCACAGGAGAAATAAGAGAATACAACTGAAATAATCTAAATTGTGGAGGGGAAGGATGATGCTGATGAGATAGATGCTATCAGTTGCAATAAGTAGTGACTGCAAGTGCAGGCGTCTGGAGCTGGAGTCTACAGGATACACATATCCTTTGAACCCTTATTCTTGTTCGGTACTTGAAATACTTGTGAAGTTTTTATTACTTTTACTGGGAGTATAAGCACACTCCACTCCTACTACATTTTTGTCCAGACCCACCCAATCAATCCTAAAGTCACGTGCATCCATTACAGACAGCAATATTGCAGGAGTCAATATCTGGCAAAAAAGGGAGAGTCAGTCTAGGATAACCACAACTCGGTATCAAATTATATTCTGCTTTGACCCAGAGCACTGGTCTCACACAAGGTGGGGCAATCTAGCAACAATATTGTATATTTAGCTTATGAATCTGAAACAGAAACTTTTAGACAGATGTCATGCGGGTTTAAGTTACTAGCTCTTTCCTGGGACTCCATCAAGATACCTTTGCTGATTCAGTTGTCTTTCCCTCATTATACCTTATACATCATCTTTTAAGCCACATAATGTTAGTCCTTCTGTGATGATTCATTGATTATCGGTCTGAATCATCAACATGTGTGAAGTGCCAATTGTAATATCTATCCATGAAGGAAGAAGCAAGCAAAACCTTCTTAAACACGCCTTTACTATAGTTATTTTATCACAACTACGATGAATCAAGGGTTATCTAAGGTATGTTATAAACGCGCATGGTAATGTAGTAATATCCCCTACTCATAACAGGGGATGTTCACATAATTATTAGGTGATACCAAAAATACAACTAAAATTATTATGAATGTTTTTGGCTTTAAAAGATATATATGAATATATATATATATATATATATATATATATATATATATATATATATATATATATATATATATATATATATATATATGTATGTATGTATGTATGTATGTATATATATATTAATATATATATATATATATATATATATATATATTAATATATATATATATATATATATATATATTAATATATATATATATATATATATATATATATATATATATATATATCTATATATATATATATCTATATATATATATATATATATATATATATATATATATATATATATCTATATATATATATATATATATATATATATATATATATATATATATATATATATATATATCTATATATATATATATATATATATATACATATATATATATATATATATATATACATATATATATATAGATATATATATATATATATATATATATATATATATATATATATATATAGATATATATATATAGATATATATATATATATATATATATACATATATACATATATATATATAGATATATATATATATATATATATATATATATATATATATATACATATATATATATATATATATATATATATATATATATATATATATATATATATATATAGATATATACATATATATATATATATACATATATATATATATATATATATATATATATATATATGTATATAGATATATATATATATATATATTTATATATATATATATATATTTATATATATATATATATATATATATATATATATATATATATATATATATATATATATATATTCTTTTTCTTTGGCCACAGGTTTTTCCGCAAATGGGTGGACGAAGAACGGTGCTTATATAGGACTGAACACGACCGAAAATGTTTTATTACAGCAATAATATTTTGATATTAGTTTAGGCTTTGAAGACTTCCGACCTGGAACACATTTTGCCGAGAAGTATTGTCATTCATTGAAGATGTGGAGGTGTCAATTTAAGTGTCAGATGTCAAATCAAAACTTCCCTGGTTTGGGTGAAGTTTATTCCAATGCTAAAGCTTTTTATTTCATTGATTGAAATATGATACATAAATAAAGACAACAAAAGGTGCAGTATATAGATTAAAAGTATTAACAAGTAAAATTGAGAGAAGCTTTGTTTGCAATGAGGCAATCAGCTCAATATTAGATACTGGATCTTACAGAGATATCTTGCCTTTCTATGAGCTGAATTTATTAGGTCGAGAAAATTATTCTAAATCAGATAAGCACAAAAAAAAAAAAATCTTTTAAAAATACAGCATGGATCTTATGTTTATAGCAATCAATAGAGAAAATATTGAATAACCGTTCTATTTAATAAAATGTAAATCGGAAGCCAGTGGCACACCCATGCTATAGCGGTGCACGCCTCATAAGCTCCCCTCTATAATAATTCTAATGGGCTAGTGAGGATTCAATTTACCTAATGTTTTAAGCCCTTTATTTCTGGTACAAAAGTATATCCAACATTTGGTAGTTCGTAGATACGAAAGACTGTGTGAATTCCAGCACAGATGCACAAGCTCTCCACGTTAAAAATAAATAAATAAATAAATAAATAAATAAGTTGAAATGACATTCATCTAATCGTCTCATGAAACTTCCAAATAAATAAAAATGGAAAAAAGAACATCAGAGACTCACTATTCTTCATTTCAGTCTTGTTATATAAACTTGCTTCATACCTTAGCATAAGATGCTATCAAGGCAGTTCCGGATAAAACTCAGAATAAATTAGAATTATTGTAATAAATGATAAAAAAAAAAATATGTTTATTTCCTACCAAATTTCCAGGTATGACCAGATTGGAAAAAGATTGCATCTAGTATTGAGAAGAAATATAAAATAATAATAATAATAATAATAATAATAATAATAATAATAATAATAATAATAATAATAATAATAATAATAATAATAATAATAATAATAATAATAAAGGCAAAAGAGATATCTCCATAACTGGGTTGCACATATAATCCTTATAAGACAATCATCGAATAAAGGTTTAATTCCATGAAAGTTTCAAATAAGAAACATCGATGCAATAAATCTGAACTCAATGCTAATAAGAGACGCATGACATTGCATTCCTTATTTACTGCAAATCTGAAATAGTTTTGTTTTTTATTTGATAATAAAAAGTATTATTTTTTTTATGTTGAATCATGTGCGTTTTGAGGATTAGTGAGACTCGAATAATTTCTCATGTCTATTCTATGATAATGTTTCATGAAATTTAAGATACGTTTTTCTTTTTTTTTACAAAATCAATATAATTGTATTTATTATCATAAGAATTATTTCTTACCATCATGATATTAATTCAATTCATAGTTGATAGAGCTAACAGTAATGATATTAACTTTAATGTTAATTAGATATATCATCGTTAGCCTTAAATTAATCATTAACGCCATCAAACATGTAAGGTAAAAGCTTAGAAATAAATCTTCTCTAGGATATATAGGCCATAGAATAAAAAAATAAAAAGAATCAAACTAATTAACTACTTGCTTTTAAGGTAATATAACTAAAACATTTCAAAATGTAAGTATATCGAAACTGTATAATTGTACTATCTACAATATGTATATTATTCAAATCGTGGTTTTCTTTCATTTTGGTTAAGGTATAAAATTTTTCTGGCCCTCCTTCAGCACTTAGGATTATCAAGTGGTAGAGATTTTAGTGTTATTAACTATTCCTATTCAAATTTTCTCGCAACTGATTTTTAGAGAGAAAAAACTTATCCTATTCATGTGGTTGACGTTTGTATGGATCAGTTAGTTAGATTCCAGTCCTTCATAAAAAAAAAAAAATTACATTTCACGAAACACTGAAGCAAACAATTAAGTTGCGTGTGTATGAGAGAGAGAGAGAGAGAGAGAGAGAGAGAGAGAGAGAGGAGAGAGAGAGAGAGAGAGAGAGAGAGAGAGAGGGAGAGAGAAACTATTAACATATAGAAAGGCAATCTGAAAATAATCTAAATCGTTCCCTGGAAGTGGTTGAAAGGATATAACTATTAGGGTATTTTTGTTGTAAAATTTAGAATATTTTAAAATTCCTATTATTTTTTATTTCTTTTTTAGATCGTGTATCTATATATACATGTTATAAATATTAGTTAATTTCTATATCTTACTCTGCCATCCCATAGAAACATTTTTGTTTACGTTTAACATGTTAAAAAAAAAAAAAAAAAAAAAAAAAAAAAAAAAAAAAAAAACCTACACAGAGTTTTCATGATATTGTTCTGCTGCAATGAAATTGCGGAGAATTAAGTTTGCTTCTAATTTTGTCATAGTTTCACCTACAGCATTGGTTTCAATTTCCTCTGCCCTCTGACATTGATGAATATTGTTAACGGCATAAAAACTTTTACATATGTTTGCTGAAGGAATGATTTTGGTTCTTCACCTATGTAATATATATATATATATATATATATATATATATATATATATATATATATATATATATATGTGTGTGTGTGTATATATATATATATATATATATATATATATATATATATATATATATATATATATATATATATATATGTATATGTATATATATATATATATATATATATATATATATATATATATATATATATATATATATATATGTGTGTGTGTGTGTGTGTGTGTCTGTGTGTGTCTGTGTTTATATGTATATATAATATATATATATATATATATATATATATATATATATATATATACATATATATATATATATATATATATATATATATATATGTATATATATATATATATATATATATATGTATATATATATATATATATATATATATATACATATATATATATATATATATATATATATATATACATATATATATATATATATATATATATATATATAATAATAATAATAATAATAATAATAATAATAATAATAATAATAATAATAATAATAAAAATAATAATAACCAAATTGTTTTAACATAGATGTGCGCATTTATAAGTAAAATATCTCTCTCTCTCTCTCTCTCTCTCTCTCTCTCTCTCTCTCTCTCTCTCTCTCTCTCTCTCTCTCTCTCTCTCTTACTGGAGTCTTTAACGAGAAAACAACTCAAATTGATTGAATTGGTATTGTTTATTTCATCTTCTGTTCAAACACATACACCGACAACCAATGCATTTTTTTTTTTTACTAATCATGGTACCGGTATATGATTTTATGCACTCGTAATTATTGAGACTGAGAATTGAGAAATATATCTATGTAAAATGAAGACTACCCAAGTATGAATATGCTATTATCCGTAAAGTTTGTTAGAATAACGTATATAATTAAGAGTATTATTTTTTAATATAGTCATACGGAAAAAAACGCTTATCTTAATCATTTTTAATCCATTTGTCTTTGATGTAATAATATATCCGTAATGTATATCGAGTTTTCCTATTGCCCACAAGCTCTCTCCAAGGCCTCCGTAGATAAGATAGACAAAAGTACTTACTTCTTACATAATGCGGCACTTATACTCTCTATGAAACCATCCCTGGCGTTGTTGCGTAGGTACAATATGGCTATGAGAATATGATTAGCTCTTGGAATATAAAAAGGAAAGACATAAAATGAAAAAAAAAAATCTTATTTAAGAACTTAAATAGAAGATGGTAGTACCAAAAATAAAAGTAAACTCAAGGATTTAATTTGTAGTAAAAAAAAGCTTAAGTATAGATCAAACAAGAAAAAAAAAATAAGAAAAATAAAATGCACACACCTTGACTATGTGGGGATATGTGGAGTCCATGGACAGCAACTATCAGTTATATCATTATTCCTGTTCCGTCCTCCAAAACCGTGTCATGTTTCCTTTCCTTTCACCGGGGAAAGGATTACACTCCCTCTCACTACATTTCTATCCACTCCCACCTGGAAGAGTCAGTTAATCTAAAGCGACAACACCGTGTATCCAATGACATTCTGATATGAGAAAACTCCATATCTCACTCGAGGATGTACAATCTAGCAACAGCAACGTATACACAATGTATTCATATACAGCGACAATCGATGATTTGAAAAATACACATTGCATGGAAAATAATGGAAATAAGTTTAAACATATACAAACACGCAGGGAAGAGAGATAACTTTAAATAATTTTAAATCATATTAAATGATAGCAATTACATGTTATATTCCTGAATCTAATTTATTTTTAATTTAAAAACCTACATGAACGCAAAATACAGTAGTACTGGGAAGTCAAAGATTGGGTCTTCATGACAAACACACAAGATTTGCAGTTTCGCAGAACATCTACAATTCCCAGTGAAATAAGTTACCCCTCTATAACCTGACTAAAATTCACATTCGTCAACTGGTTTATTAAATGAATATCATAATAGAGTATATTTGTAATGTATTTAAGAAAAAATATATTTCTCTAGGATATAGCAAGGGACGCCTTTCTATTTAGGAAATTAATGTTGATTAATTTACTTTTATGAATGGAACTGTTTTTGTTATTTATATCAATTCACTAAACTCCCTCTCAATCAATCTCGTAAGCGATTGGAATTCATTCCGATCCTTCATCCACATTCCGTTTACCTTTTGAAATTAAAGACATAGAAAAAAAATATGTGACAGAAAAAAATAACTAATTACGTTATCGTGTATTCAGAAACCTATAAATAGAAGTCTTGACAGTTCACCAGTAATATATTAAAAAAAAAAATCAGATGTTATTTCAAACCACCGTTTAAAATATATATGATAGAATCGCCATTGGGGACATAAAAAAATTAGTTAAAAACATATAATGTAATAAAAAGGGCCCATTTATAGAAATATATATATATATATATATATATATATATATATATATATATATATATATATATATATATATATATATATGTATATATATATGCATATATATATATATATATATATATATATATATATATATATATATGCATATATATATATATATATATATATATATATATATATATATATATATATATACATATATATATATATATATATATATGTATATATATATATATATATATATATATATATATATATATATATATATATATATATATATATATGTATATATATATATACATATATATATATATATATATATATATATATATATATATATATATATATATATATATATTTATATGTATATATTATTTCAATCAGACACGATTCAAAATAAAGCAGAAAATGACGAGTCAAAAACTTTTCAAATATTACAACGTATTTTAAGTGAATTTGTAAACCCTTTTACGCAATGCAGACTTTGTTTCGATAGGTGAGCAGCGGATTTGATAAACTTGTTGATCAATTTCATTTATCAAAACCTTAACAGAAACTTTCCCTATGAATAGTTTTGTAATCTGCTAAGACTAGTTGTGTTTGAGATAAATAGACACAATCTCGCAGCTCTGACATTGAGTCATGTCGCCAATTAAAGAAAAGACCAGCATCAGTACTTGAATGAAACTAAATCAATCGGAAATATTTTATTCCAACAATAATGTTTCTACATTTGTTAAGGATTTAAACACTTCCTGACGTGGAACATGTTAAGACAAACTGTTTTGTCAATCTTTGAAAAAAATTAATGCTGATGTATAACAATTTAAGTTTTATATTTTCAAGCAAGGCTTTTCTTGTTTAATTGCATTTTGTTCCATTAGAGGAGCTTAACACAATTAATTTTAATTGAATATTGTAATAATTGTCTTAAAATTCATTCTCAGTCAATAGTTCCCTGACAGTCTTTGACTCTATCGCAATCTCTAAACTAGAAAAGCAATGGTTGGTGACACTATCGTTTTAATTTTTTTTTTCGGCACCTGAAGTCTCTATTTAATTATCTTCATAATTATGGATTCCCCATTCGCGTTTACATAATTACCTTCATCTTTTTTTCCAAAAAAATTTCAGCAGATTTTTAACAATATTTTATTGGGATCTGTTCTAAGGTTTTTGTCATTTCAATAAAAAGCTGCAAGGTTATTCTAATTTTTTAATGTTTGTAAAATATATATAACATTTAGCAAAAGGCACCCAAAAATTTTACGTAACAGATATTTTTCAATTCCCTACCAATATTCCGTATCTTGAAAAAAAAAAAGTGACAACATTATATAATATGCTCTGAGTAACTACAAAATAGTATGAAATACATAAATTCCCTATCCATTCCTAGTTCACACTTACTAGCTCTTGGTGTTGATATAAAATTAGATATAAGAAAATAATTTTCAGCACCCAATTACCATCTTGAATACCAAAATATGTAATCCAGGCATCAATAGCTGTAGAGTAATAAATGAACAAACTGAAAATCAATGAAATATATGTTAAAATATATTCAGGCAACGATATTCCATAATGTAAATCACAACTCGATTGATTGATTACTTTTCCATTTGCTCATTATAAGTATTGGGTGCTGCTGATAATTGTTTAGCTTTAAAAAATATTTGGTAGTTTATTGAGTGTTATTTTTTAGGCATAACAATATCTCTATTTCCAACAACAACGACATCAATAATAATAATAATAATAATAATAATAATAATAATAATAATAATAATAATAATAATAATAATAATAATAATAATAATACGATGAGTGTAAAAATAGAGGAACAAATAGACATAAAAAATTTTCTAATACACTATTAATTAAGAGTAAAAAGAGATCTGTCGATAATATTCTTGATTCTCCAATGAGACGGTTCACTGCTATTCAGACCAGCTGAGTATATCTTACAACCCTGCCTACTTTTCAACTGCTTACCCTACTGTAGTACCTACAATTGATAAATAATTACTTCTATGAATAAATTAATCATTTAAAAGCCAGAGCCGGCTCAGGCTTCAGTCAAGGATTCAGACACATTGAATGATGTAAAACTGACGTCACAAGGCTTCACTCATCAAGATGTGGTTTCCGAGTCCACAATGTGACCACTCATAAGTTCATGAATAATTGTTATCGTACCTGAGATTATTGAACAATGACGATGGCTTTATTGAGCCTCGACCCACCATGATGTTTTTGATTCAACGACATAATGACTGACAGATTAATGAGTTTTCCTTCCTGGGGATACTAAAAAATGACGGACAAGTTCTGCGACACTACATTTGCTCTCCGGTTTTTCACTTTTTAAAAGTGAAACGATGTGTAGCAGGACTTACCTTAGTCTCAATAATTAAGCAAATTGTATAGCATATTATGGGTGGGTGTTAAGCATAGTATCCAACTGCAAAACCTCCAATATATATATATGTATATATATATATATATATATATATATATATATATATATATATATATATATATATATATATATATATATATATTTACTCAAAGACAATTTATTGGAATTTTTATCACAATAACTATTTGATTTATGGTTAACAAAACGTGTTCTACAAGATGTAGATGATTTTGCATTTTACGTATTACTAATTTGAGTGATTTTTGTTATTAAAAAAAAAATCATTATAATTACAAAATATAATGAATAAATTTGTCCATATTTATTTACTTATTTACTGAGACAAAACATGGAATATTACTTATATTATAACGTCATATACTGCACCCTTGGTTTATTACTATGCTTGACCCATGATGGGCATGACGGTGGTGGCGTTTGCTTCTAGACCAACCACACAACCATGGCCACCCTTTCCAACACCAGTAACAGCACTGCACCGCCAGTATTTTAAAACATTACGGTCAACAAAACTCGATGTGGATTCCATGGAGATAAAGACAACAGCTTTACAACCAAAGTATTATTATTATTATTAATATTATTATTATTATTATTATTATTATTATTATTATTATTATTATTATTATTATTATTATTATTATTATTATTATTATCATCCTATTTGTTGTTGTTGTTGTTGTTGATGATGATGTTAATATCTTTACTACTATTTTAACCAAACTATTATTATGATCACTATTAAATTACATTTTGATATAATCATGATTATAATTTAATTCTATTATTATTAAAACTAGTAATATTATTATAATTATTATTTAAGAAATATATAATGTCGTAAAGATTTAAGATTGCAATATTTCTCAGCTATAATATTGAGAGAGAGAGAGAGAGAGAGAGAGAGAGAGAGAGAGAGAGAGAGAGAGAGAGAGAGAGAGAGATTTTTCATTTGATAATATTCTTCTTCGTAATTTAAGTTTACATCTTGAATAGACCTGCGTACGAAATCTAAGTATCAACTGAATGTGAAGTGATATTATGAAACACTAAAAATATTAATTTTTGTTTTAGTATTTATTTTATCCATTTTATGAATACCATCATTGCCATAGTTTATAAAATAGAGGATTTAAAAGTTATAATGTATTCATAGAGAAACAAACTGGGTAATTTTAAGCAGAAAACAATTATGGAGAAACAATGAAAATCATTGGGGTTAGCTAAAAGCTCATGACTGGAAAGATAATTCTCAGAAAACCAATCGTAACTGCCTTTCTTTATGACAAGATGCGCTAAAACATAATCTTCACTCGATTTCCAGTCTCAAAACTGATGTACTTTGGTCCAAGGAAAATATTTTTTTTTTCCTTGAAAACCCCTAAAGTATAATTGCATGCATTGACGTGAAGATATTTTGATATGCATATATTTCTTTTGATAAATGTCAAGACAACTAAGATTTTATCAAAGTTTTATTGCGTGCAATAATTAATTGTAATAGCTATTCCATTTAAAAATTTATCACAATCATGTAATCAGAACTAAACTAAGAAAAAGGGTGTTCTCATACATTAGTATATGTTCAATTATACGTTTTTCATGCGAAGACGACATATATTTTGATATATACAGAAAATATTTTACATTAAGTATTATTTTCCTATTTAAAAAAAAAACAAAAGAAAAAGGGAATGGATATATAGACCAAACAATTGTATTCCTTTTTATCACAATGACCTACTTATGAGACCATTAAATGAATATCCATGGTGGATTCAGATGATCAATGTAATCTTAGATTTCTCTTCCTGGGTTTATATATAATGATTTCTGTTACCTAATTTCTAGTTCTATTTTCCATTTCCTTCTTCGCCCTGGACTATTTTACTCTTTAAAAGGTCAATTCCTTAAATAATTAATGTAAATAGCTTTGTTTACAATGTTGGTTTTAACATTTAGGCTAGCATTTGAATTATTAATATTCATTAATGTTTCAAATTACGAATATCGATATAATAAATTCTAATTCAAAACGAATTAGAAAAAATGACATATTAAATTGTATTTTTAGCTCATATATAAGTTAATTCTGAGTCTCATTTGTTCTTTATTTGATCATAAGGAAGATTTTATTTATGTTTCATGATAAGCATTTTGAACATTTATGAAACCCGAATAAATATCCAATTTCATTTAGTCATGATATTTCATGAAATGTAAATTACTATTCTTATAATATAAGGATTTTATCTTTACTACCATTTTAAATATTTTTTTTCATATTATCAATCACGATAATAATAAGTCTGGGAATAATGCCAATAATACTAACACCTATGAAAATTGTTATTACTAACAATGTTATCACAATCCTTATATCCACAAAATTTACAAACAAGAAATCTTTCTGATATGTAGGCCATATATGAAAAATCATTATTTAAAGCTGAACTATGTAATAATTCCATGCTAATATAAGCTACCTACCTTAAAACACAAGTATATCCAAACATGATACTGGATTATTTAATTATTTTATCCAAATCGTGCTCTCCATGCCTTTTTGTGAAGGCTTAATCTTTTTCTGTCCGTCGATTGTCACTGTTGAATCTGAAGAGATGCTGATTGTAGTTATATAAGTTAAACATTCATTCAAACTTTGCCAAAACAAATTTTGCATAGCAGAAACACATCCAATACGAGAGAGAGTTGACATTTACGTGCATCTTTGAATTGATGAACAGTTTTTTTGTGGAAATTCTCTACCTGTCACAAAACACCGAGAAAACAATTGAATAATCATTTATATAATATATACATATATATATATATATATATATATATATATATATATATATATATATATATATATATATATATATATATATATATATATACATATATATATATATATATATATATATATATATATATATATATACATATATATATATATATATATATATATATATATATATATGAGAGAGAGAGAGAGAGAGAGAGAGAGAGAGAGAGAGAGAGAGAGAGAGAGAGAGAGAGAGAGAGAGAGAGAGAGAGAGAGAGAGAGAGAGAGAGAGAGAGAGAAGTATTTGTTCTAATCCATTCATTGCACCCAGTGGCGTCACTCAGTTGTGTACATGATAACATTAATGTTGTTTACATCTATAAAGTAATTAAGTTACGCCAAAAGAATTCATACGGAATATGAAATAAAATTTAGACAGACATACATACATAGTAAAAACACTATTGTTCACATCTATTCATTAATAGGTTTTACAAAATGAATTCACATGGAATACAAAATAAAATTTAGTTTCATTTCGTAGGTATGTTGTACCGATTTTTAGTTATTATAACAACAAACTTAGTTTAATAAAATGTAACGATTACTTAGTATCCACCAAAGTGAGGATGGCGCATGAAGATTTCATCGAGAAAACTATTATCTGTTAATAATTATCTACTTACATCAGCTACTGTGAGTCTTTGTGGTGATAGGTTAATAATAAGTGGACATTCCAGGCAATAATATCCCCGTGTGTTACCGTTGGGTTGGGTCACATAACCTATAGGAGGAGAAGTGATGAACTCAAGTCCTACTTGTTCAACTACCTGTCAAACTGGTCACCAACTCAGCTGAAGACGTGAAAAAACCACGTTTTTTCGACGGACCATGGGTCCATTGCAGCGATACTTATGTCGGTGAGGAATGATGTGGTCATATTGCTATATTGATAGACTGGGTACTCTCTTAGCATTACTACAGCAAGAAGTAGATGAGCGGGCCACTGGCACCCTATTTTTTTTTTTTTTTTTTTTTTTTGCAGCAGAGGAGAGATGGAGTGGGAGCATCAGCTTTTGGAGGATCAAGCTGACAGGCAGCCTTTGCGAGGTGGTCAACAGTGCTGTTAGCCAGGAGACCCACGTGAGAGGGAATATACAGGAAATGCACTACCAGTAACCTAGAGTTGCCGTGTCTATTTGCCTAATTAGTTTTCTCATGAGGTGTTGGTATGATATTTTATGAGATGAGAGGGCTTGGAGTGCTGGTTGTAAGTCACAGATGATCAAGAAGTTGTTTTTTGTCTGTGTGATGAAAATAACTGTATCTATAAGTCCCTGTAGTGAGGAGACAAAACAGGTTAATACAGGCATTTGATTTTGAAGTAGAAGACATTGCAGTATATTCTCTCTATAAGTGGTGGGAGACGGAGTTTGTGCTACAGGTTTACAATTCTAGGGAAGGCTGGACAACCTAGAATTAGTCTCATTACTTGGTTCTGAAATTTTTAAAGAGGCTGTAGAGCTCATCTGGAGAGTAGTCACAGTAAAGGGGAAAGATATTGCACCACTAAGCAGATGAGAGCAATGTATGAGCTTCTGGTGATTAGGATATATAATCCTGTACAATAGTTAGTAAGAAATTTGAGAGGATTCTACTCTTCCTAGGAAGATGATAAGACCACCTGAGGATTCTGATTCGTAGAACGAGGAGACAGAGCATAACCCGTGATCTGAAGAGCTTGAGTGAAAGCAAATATTGAGTGCGTAGCGATTGATGGCTGTGAGATTCGGTATCAGGAAGTAAGGAAAGAGGGCAATGGAGGAGAATATTAAAGAGAAATGGACTAAGCACTCCCCTTGTGAAGTATCATAGTCAAGTTCCATTGTAGTGTTCAATGCTCCTGAAATAGCCCGCGCAAAATTATATTTCGTTGGTAATCCTCCATCCACCACAAAAGGTTTCCTTTGATTCTGAAATCAATAAGCTGCTTTCATATAATGTCTCCATTTGCGATGTCTAATGCTCTTTTCAAATCAATGAAGGCTACAACACTGGTTTGGGAAAGACGAGGGTAGAGCTTCATGAGACAATGATGTGTTCCTTGATGTTGAAGGAAGTTGTATATTATGAAAGATAGCTTATCGTGCTACCGTAACGTAAGGCATGAGAAGAAAATGCGTTGAAATACTTTTCAGAGCAGAGAGTGAGGGAGATAGGTCGGAATTATTCAGTGCCGGTCTTGGGAGTGGGGCACATATCCTAGTCATAGGCAGAGGTTGTAGAGCCGGAGAAGAGCGTTATCAGGTACTTTCATGAGTTTGCAAAGGACTGCATAGGTGATGCCATCATCACAAGGAGCTGACTTCTTACCCCTTGCCAAGTTCTGTCATAGATCTTCCTTAGGTATGGGCACATGGTCCTCTTTATCAGTGCTTAGTAAGGCAAAACAAAGACAAGGCGCATAGTGTTTTTCTTGTGATGAGAGAGAGTCTTGTATATGAGCAGGAAGGATGATGGTTTGTGACTGTGCTGACCACTCATTAATAAAGTCCTGTGCATACTGAGCAGGACTGGGTTGTAGGACACTTGGATTTTTTCTTTCTTTACAATCCTGTTAACAAGATGCCACATGGAACTAATGTACGTTTGATGGGTGATGCAGTCTTATTTTTTGTCAGGAATCTATTTGTCCACAATAATATAGAGTAACTAGGTCATCTGTTGATAGTTGATACTGTTGCAGAGTATCAGGACTTGGTTGTCTCACTAAGGCAAGGCCGGCATCCATTGCCTTCTTCTCTGACGAAAAATTCGATTACAGGTTGTCATGGCACCAGCACAACACCTGATATGTGGCTTTAAGATTATCACGTGTGGAAAGCATATGTATTGCTAACAAGTAAAGAGTAAAGTTTCACAGGACAGTGGAGAGTCAAACGTTGAGAGGAGGTTGAGATACTACCATTAGTGAGTTCTTGGATCCTTTGACTGGCCAGGCAGTAATGCATTGGATCCCTCTCTCTGGTTACGGCTTATTTTTTCTTTGCCTTCACATACTCAGAATAGTTTGGTCTATTCTTTACATATTCTTGTCTTTCCTCATACACCTAACAGCAATGAGATACTAAATAATTCTTCACCCAAGGGGTTAATTACTGTACTGCAATTGCTCAGTGTACTTTCCTCTTGGTAAGGGTAGAAGAGACTCTTCAGCTATGGTAAGCAGTTCTTCTAGGAGGACACTCCAAAATTAAACCATTTTAATTAGTCTTGGGTAGTGCCATAGCCTCTCTACCATAGCCTACCACTGTCTTGGGTTAGAGTTCTCTTGCTTAAGGGTACACTCAGGCATACTTTTCTATCTTATTTTTTTGTTCCTCCTCTTGTTGTTTTAAATGGTGTGTTGGGCAGGCTTAACAGAATGGCCATGGATACCTGGTGATTTATCAAGAGGTTGTTTTTTCCTTTTCTGATTTTTTTTCTTCTCAAAACCATCCCTTCTGTCCTCCCTTCAGTTGAAGTGGCTATCCTGGAGGGTATTTAGCCTTGCATGGTGTATGAGCTCCTCCATGTTGACCAATTTTTCCGACTTTTTACTCTAGTGTATGGGTTTTATCAATCACATTATTTATATTTCTTTACATATTGTTTTTGTTATAATTTTTGTTAATATAGTTTTTAAGTATGATGTCTCGTTTCTATTTATATTAATTCTTATGCTGTCTGGAGACATTGAGCAAAATCTGGGACCAGTACGTCAATGTCGTCTTCTGTATTGCAATATTCGTGGTCTTCATGCGAATATTCAAGACCTTACAGTTGCGTCCACACAGTATGATATTCTTTCGTGCTCAGAAACTTTGGTTTCTTATATAAGGCACTCATGTGAGCTTCTTATAACTGGTTTTAATGAGCCAATAATGTTGAAACATGATGTCATCCCTATGGCCAGGGGAATGGCGGTGTATATTAGGACTGAGTACCCTGTTTCTCATAAGTCCTGCTATCAATGTGGATGTCATGAGATCCAGATAATAAAAGTTTGTAGCAGACATAACAACTCTTATTTGTTTTCGATCTACTAGAATCCAGACATGCATGATTCTATCTTTGATTGTCTTCTTACCATTATGGCTAAGATACAAGAAGATGATAGAAAGGCTTCTTTTGTCTCTGTTGGTGATTATGATGCTTACCATATGGAGTGGTTAAGTTCTATTTCTCTTACCTATTGCCATGGCTGAAGAGCTTTAGACTTTGCCTCTAAATCTGGCTGTGAGTAAATCATAAATGAAGCTATTCACCGGTCTGGTAATTGTTTGAACCTCGTATACACTGACTCCCCTGGCGTTATAACTAGTAAGGTTGGTTCTCCAGTTGGGACATCTGATCATGCCTTGATTTCATTAGTAGTGAAGACTGAGCAGCCTGTTCCTGATGTATCATACTCTTGTAAAATTTATATGAAATCCCAAGCAGACTGGAATGGGATTTTGCATGATCTTTTGTGCTTGAATTTGTCACAATTATATAGTAGTGTAGATCCTGTTGTCCCTTTGAATGAGAATCTAGTCAACATAATTGATAGCCGTATCCCTTCTCGCGTGCTAAGGTACCGAGTGAAAGACAAACTGTTGCTCAATGATGATTGTAGACATGCTTATTTAGAGAAGTAGGAGGCCTATCATCTTTGGAAAGGTAAGAGATCAGATTTGACCTGGAATAACTATACTCAGTTTCATGCTTTCGCTCAGAGAGTTAATGCCTCAACTGAAAAGGAATACAATTTAGCCATAAAAAGAACCCTTTCTGGTACAACTCAGGAACATAAATGGTAGTCTACCTTTAAATCTGTACTCTTTGCTGTTTATGCAACAGTTCCTCCTTTACTTCAACCAGATGGCTCAGTCACTCACTGTCCAAAGGAAAAGGAAACCCTTTTGGCTGATGTATTTGACTGTAGACAGAGTAATGAAAAACTTGAACTTCCCCATTCCTGTTTTCTTGAGGCTAAACTAGCTAGTTTAGCTTTACGATCTCGTGAAATTGAAGCTCTGTTGATAGACCTTGATGCTTATGGAGGTGTACACCCAAATGGTATTTTTCCTTTGTTTTTTATAAACACAGCAGATTTCTCAGCTCCAAAGTTATATGCTATTTTGCGCAAGATAGCAAGAGGAGGAACTTTTAGCACTTGTTGGAGAATTGGTAATGTTACTCCTCTATGTAAATGTGTTTGTAGTACCTCAAGTCCCACTAATTACCGCCCAATTTTCATAACTCCCATATAATGTAAAGTTTTTGAACTTTCTCTGGAAAAACGTCTTAATAGGTTTGCTGAAGGTATTTATCTATTCCTTAGTTTGCAATATGTTTTTCGTAAACGCCTTGGAGCATGTGATGCCCTTCTTACAATCTCCAATGCTGTAAAAAAATTCTCTGATTGTGGTAAGGAAGTTCGTATGATTGGCCTTGATTTAGTGCTGCCTTTGACGGTGTTAATCATGAGGCCCTTGGGAGTGGGTGGATCGTTTCTTAGCATTATCATTGATTTTTTAATTAATAAATCTCAAAGAGTTGTTTTTGTTGGGTACACTAGTGAGTATAGGAATGTGACCTCCGGTGTTTCTCGGGGTAGTACTCTTGGCCCATCACTTTTCATACTATATACACATGACATGTGGTTTGGCCTAGCAAACAAGCTTGTTGCATATGCAGATGATGCGACTCTCTTTGCATCAATTACATCCCTTGAATATAGATCTGGGGTTGGTGAATTCCTTAATAGAGATTTAGCTAAAATTAGTGCATGATGAAAATTATGGGATATGAAGTTGAATCCTAACTAAACTCAAAGTATGATTGTAAGTAGGTCAAGGGCGGTGGCTCCTCAACAACCAGATCTCAGTATTGATAATGTTTCTTTAAATTTTAAAATTTTAGGTGTGATTCTCGACAGCAAATTTACTTTTGAGAAACACATTGAGTCTCTGTCTTCTTCAACTGCACAAAAATAATGGCTTATTGAGAAAGTCTTTTTAAGACTTTTGGTGATCAATCTATTCTGAAGAAGTGTTTCAATTCGTTCATTCTACCTAGTTTTGAGTATTTTTCTCCTGAGTGGTCTTCAGCTGCTGATTCTCATCTTAATATGTTGGACAGAAACTCACGGTCTATTAAATTTCTTATTCCTGATCTAGATAATAATCTTTGGCACCGTCCTTCACTTAGTTCATTATGCATGTTGCATAAGATTTTTCATAACTCTGACCATCCTTTACATTCAGATCTCCCAAAACAGTTCTATCCTGTTCATAATACTAGGCAGGCAGTTAATTCTAATAGCAAGGCGTTCTCCATCACGAGGCTCAATACTAAACAGTATTCTAGAAGTTTTATTCCAGCTGTTACCAAGTTGTGGAATGATCTTCCTAATCGGGTAGTTGAATCAGTAAAACTTCAAAAGTTCAAAGTAGGAGAAATTTGTTTTTATTTTGACCAGGCTGATATGAGTCTTTTTATAGTTTTTATATGACATATATGTTTTTGATGTTGTTAATAGTTTATATATGACATAAATATTATGACGTTGTTACTGTTTTTAGAATAATTTATTGTTAATTTGTTCTCATCATTTATTTATTTCCTTTTCTCACTGGGATATTTTTCCCTATTGGAGGCCCTGGGCTTATAGCATCTTGCTTTTCCAGCTAGGGTTGTACCTTGGATAATAATAATAATAATAATAATAATAATAATAATAATAATAATAATAATAATAATAATAATAATAATTGAGATGTACGTAGGCTGATACTTAGGCGGAATTGTGATGCAATTTTGATTGTGTATCGGACTAAACAAGTCTCCTTTTTCCTATAGTGATAGGAAATGAGCTTAAAAAATAGAGAATATCTAAAATTACGTTTTAATGAACCTCAGTTTCATGCGTGAGTATCTCGTTAAAATTATTATTTTTTTTTTTTTTGAGATATTATTTTAGTGAAGTCAATTTACTAAAAACAATTTGTTTTACTAAATAATCTTCACTGCACGATTCGATAAGTATTGAAGAGTAAAGTGGAGCTTTTTTCATATTGAAAATATACTATCTTTTTACCCGTTTTTTACAGAACACTTTTATCAATATGAATTGATTATGAAGCGTCAAACATAAATTTAAAATAAAGGAAAATATCATTGGCTTTGCAAAAGTTGTTACTCATAAAAAATGCGTAAAATTACCTATCACAAGAAAAAAGATGAAAAAAATCTTCCAGCAAGAGGCAATATCAATATAATTTTTTTTTAGTTTGGGAACCGATAAATAATTCCTCAGCTCATTTTCTCTGAAGGGTTAAGTGTTACTTATGTGCGACAGAGGCTAGGGAAAGATTATAAAGACGAATCATATACAGTATAAATATGATCAGTGCCCAATGCCCCTCTATATAAAGTTAAGACCAGGGAGAACTAGACAATGTGTGCTGATGACTCTGTAGATAAACCCATTGTCTCCCACAAACCACCCAATCCTAACTCAACAACAATGGCGACGATACGCCCACTAATAGAATCTATTGGACTTGAAGTTTCACCTAATAGATTGTAAGCGAGAGACGTTTCTAATAGGCTCTCAAGACCATAAAGAATTCAATAATAAGATATGCAGTTCATCGATATTTATATCTGAAATATCGATATATATTTTTTCAAGTATCAAAAGTAGTACTGTTACCTGCTTTCATGCGGCCTCTGGATATTCCCGCTGCCAATCATTTCCCTAATTCATAAACGATTAGTTATACGAAAGTGAACAAAAAACTATAGTTAACACAATTATCATCTGAATTATTGAGTAGATTTTTTATTGAACTTTAATTATTTCTAGGATTGTGATTATTTACAGTTCTTACTTATCTTTTTATTTATTCTTTTTTTTTTTTCTGTTTTAAACTGATTCCGATATTCAGGAGAAGCTGAGAATCCTTTCCTCCCACGCCTATTAACGCAAAGGACCTCGGTTACATTTCACCAGTTATCTCTATCTTGAGCATTTTAATCAAAACTTCTCCATTCATCATCTCCTACTTCATGCTTCATAATCTTCATCCCTATAGATATATATATATATATATATATATATATATATATATATATATATATATATATATATATATATATATATATATATATATATATATATATACTGTATATATATATATATATATATATGTGTGTATATATATATATATATATATATATATATATATATATATATATATATATATAGATTTATATATGTGTGTGTGTATTAGTAATTAATTCTCTAAATGTAGTTTCAAGGTTTATGATATACGCATTCTGCATGATAACCTGTCCATTAATGTTGAAATTCAATTAAAAAGACTTAGAATGTTCACATTATTCAGAGTTAACTACAGATTCACAATTGTGGCACTCATCACCTTGTTTGCCTCCGTAAATAATCAAATTTCCCCCACCAGTAAACATCTAAATCAATACTACTTTAAAGGTGAGTACACTCTGCAGCATGAAGCATCTAAATAAATAAATCAAGTTATTGCATAAGAAAAAGGCTTTGTAAAAGGTACTGCTCATAAGAACTGCATTTCAAAGAAACTCGCCTAAGATAATGGATTCAGGTCTTGACAACCTCCTATATCATACAGCCACCTGTTGGATTTCAAAAGGAAATGTAGTTCAGCCTGTATTTGAGCTGAAAGAGTAGATTTTTTCTCACCATGGTATAGATGTATTTAATATATGACTTATCCACCTAGTCGACAGCTTAGCACATTTGACCTGTGATTTCGAGGGAAAGGAAGATTGATAATTGAAAATGGAAAGGTAAACATGGCTTTGTCGGAGAAAGCATAAGAAATTCTAGAAAAGTTTGATTCTACCTCACATAATCTTATTACCAAATATTTGGAAGCCTTGGAATTGGACTATAAAAGGTTCCCATTCACTGCTTAACTACCTTCCAGATGACAATGCTGATAGCCAAACACAATATTTGGTCATTAATGGCTGCTTCATAATCAAACAATTGTGACTTGGCTTTCTGACACCTCCAACCATATTCATCAACATATCCCTATGAGGCATTATTCTCTCCACTATTCAACATTACAGAAAAATCAAATTTCATAAATGACTTTAAGTGATGCAGGACCTACATTGTGCATTAATTAAAACACAACCAAGAATTAGGAAACATGTTGATAATTTGCAACATCTTCCATCACACGGAAGGGAAGGGAATTCAAGTGAATGAAACAAACTTTACTGTAATTTTCTGAAGCAAAATAGTGTGGAAGCAAGTGGATGTGAAGGTCATATTTCTCGCAGTTAATTATGACTATCTCTAGTAAAATTTTACTTCAGAATTATTCAGTCATGTTCGTCAGTATAAAAAAAATCATATCATCTAGCATGGGATTGTTGACTCCTAGTTCAGTGGAATTTTGTTTCATCATGTTCCTTGTTCTAAATTTTTGAACCAGCTTTCAGTAACAAAATCCTTTTGTATAGTGAAAATGTGGAAATATTTGGTGCACTATAATAATTTCTCTCTCTCTCTCTCTCTCTCTCT
>NC_090737.1:89627518-89632518 GCF_036898095.1 Palaemon carinicauda | reverse complement strand
TTCAAGCAACATGTATGGTGATATACCAGCGAGAAATGGCTTTGGGATCAATAAAGATTTTCAAATAAATACTTTGGAAAAGGTTATAATGGTAATGACTTCCTTAAAAGTAAAATCTCAAAAAATAAGGTGTCTATACAAATTTCAGAAGGGAATAATTCTTTCAAGTAAATCTGTTATTGGTCTTTCTAATATGGTTAAAGATGTTTTTAATGTAGATTATATCATGACTCAAAACCTGAATCAAGACTGTGTAGAACATCTGTTTGGTTGCATAAGGCAAATGAAGGGCACATACGATCACCCCAATGCTGTTGAATTTAAGTTTAGACTGAGGTCATTGATTCTGGGGAAAGATGTAAAAATAATTAGTGAAAAAACGAACATCATTGCAAAGGGCAACAATTATGATATGTTGATAAATGAATCTGCATGCAATTCCAAATACAGTGATGATAGAGAATTAGCATTAGAACTGTACTTGACCAGCTCATTGTTTAAAGATTTAGATTTTGAATGCCCCTCAGAAGATATAAACAATCAAATTCTAGATAAAAAAAACGAAAAAACGGCTGCCACTGTAATTGAAGATGAAGCTCTTAAATATATAGGTGGTTATATTGTAAAAAAGTTTTCTACAAAATATCCACAATTAGGAAGACAGATGAAAGAGTGTAAAAATTCAAATGAATCGTGGATTGGGATAGTAAACAGAGGTGAACTGTACATGCCATCAGATGAATTTTATTCTCAATTAATTGTGCTAAGAGAAGTTTTCAACACAATCCACGGTTCATCACTTTTATAAGGGAAATCGTGCAAAAAATCTCTTGTTGCTGAATTGCAACGATCAGGAGTAAAGGTCCCAGACGACATTATTGATTTTTTTGCAAAGATATCTATATATTTTAGACTAAGGTACTTAAATAATGCTATCAAAATTAAGAAAAGAAAGACAAAAATTGAAAATGATCGGGGAGATGCCAAAAAAAAAATAAAGTTAAATATTTAGATATGTTTAAATAGTTTTTACATTTCAGGATGTTCAAGCAATGAATTTTTATATTTAAAGTTAAATATTTAGATATGTGTAAATAGTTTTTATTTATGATTATATTTAAGTGTGTACATATTATTTTCATTAATAAAAGTTACAACTACAACCGAGTTTCCTTCAATTCTCACTGATGAATTCACACTGCTGTACTGTCTACAGTAATATAATTTTATCAATAAAATTGTTTAGGCATTCTCAGAATTTTCTGATAACGGAAGTATCAAATTAAGTAGTCAAGAGGAAGAATAATTCAAAGGAAATAACAATAATGCCTTAATATACAAAGCCACAACCTAACAGAGAATCACCAGTTGGAGCCGGAGTGACGTCACAGTCAGCCAGTGGCGGGAAGATGACAGTTCTGTCCGACCGACCTCTATATATTAGCCTTGCTTGCACCCTGCCTTTGAGTCACAACCTTCTCCTACCCCGTCATATTGGTGACCCTGGAGCGACTTGCTCTTCCCGCCTCCCACCCTCCTCCGGTTGTGACTTAAAGGCATATATATATATATATATATATATATATATATATATATATATATATATATATATATATATATATATATATATATATATATATATATGTATGTGTGTGTGTGTGTGAGTATGTATATATATATATATATATATATATATATATATATATATATATATATATATATATATATATATATATATATATATATATATATTGCAGTATTCATGGTTTCCTTACAAATATTGAAGACCTTACAGTTGCATCCAGACAGTATGCTATTCTTCTGCGTTCAGAAACTGTGGTTTCTCTAATGACGGTTCCATCTGAGCTCTTTATAACTGGTTTTAAGAAGCTATTAATTCAGAAACGGGATGCGATTCCTAGTGTCCGGT
Source organism: Palaemon carinicauda (assembly GCF_036898095.1). Taxonomy (NCBI): domain Eukaryota; kingdom Metazoa; phylum Arthropoda; class Malacostraca; order Decapoda; family Palaemonidae; genus Palaemon; species Palaemon carinicauda. The sequence goes on along the minus strand of NC_090737.1, from coordinate 89,630,588 downwards.
GAATGGTGGTGTATATTATGACTGAGTACCCTGTTTCTCATAAGTCCTGCTATGAATGTGGATGTCATTAGATTCAGGTAATAAAAGTATGTGCCAGGCATAAGAACTTCTATTTGTGTTCGATCTACCGGAATCCAGATATGGATGACTCTATCTATGATTGTCTTCTTACAATTATGTCCCTGTTGGCTTAAGAGCTTTAGACTTTGCCTCTGAATTTCACTGTGAGCAAATCATAAGTGGAGCAACTCATGAGTCTGGTAACTGCTTGGACCTCGCATACATCGATTCCCCCGGTGTTACAACAAGTAAGGTTGTTTCTCCAGCTGGGACATCTGATCACGCCCAGATTTCATTGGTAGTGAAGACTGTCCAGCCTGACCCTGTTGCATCATACTCAAGTAAGGTTTATATGAAATCTCAAGCCGACTGGAATGGGATTTTGATTGATCTTTTGGTCTTGAATTGGTCACAATAGTATAGTAGTGTTGATCATGTTGTCCCTTTGAATGAGAATCTAGCAAGCATAATTGATAGGCGTATCCGTTCACTTATGCTAAGAGACCAAGTGAAAGACAATCTCTTGTTCAATGATAATTGTAGACGTGCTTGTTTGGAGAAGCAGGAGTCCTATCAGAATTGACTTGGATTAACTATACTCAGATGAGAGCATTTGCTGAGATGGTTTATGCTCCATCTGTAAAGGAATTGGTTTTAAAAATAAAAGAAACCCTTTCTGGTACAACCGAGTACATAAGTGGTGGGCTATACTTAAATCTGCACTCTTGCTGAAGATATAGCAATTCCTTCTTTATTTAAACCAGATGGCTCTACCAATCTTTATCCAAAGGAAAAGGCGACCCTTTGTGTTTTACAGTAAACAGAGTGATGGGAAACTTGATCTTCCTCAATATTGTTTTCCTGAGGCTGAACTAAGTAGTTTAGCTTTTCGATCTTGTGAAATTAAAGCTCTATTGAGGAATCTCGATGCTTATGGAGGTGTAGACCTAAATAGAATTTGTCCCTGCTTTTTTTTTTATAAAAACTGCAGAAATGTTTGCTCGAAAGTTATCCGGTATATTTTACGCAAGTTAGTAAAAAGGGGACCTTTTATCACTTGTTGAAGAATAGGTAATATTACTCAACTATATAAATGTGTTTATGGTAGCTCGAGTCCAACTGATTACCACTCAATTTTCATAGCTCAAATATTATCTTAAAGTCTGTGAACGTCTTTTGACAAAACGCCTTAATAGGTCTCCTGAAGGTAATCATCTGTTCCCTATCTTACAATTTAGTTTTCTTGCAGGGTTTGGAGCATGTGATGCCCTTCTTACTATTTCTAATGCTGTACATAAACACCTATATTGTGGTCAGAAAGTTTGTATGATTCACGTTGATTTTATTGCTGCCTTTGGTCATGTTAATCATGAGGTCCTTGTTTTCAAATTCAAGCAGTTGGGAGTGGCTGGGTCATTTCTTAGCATCATTATTGAAATAGCAACTAATAGATCACAATGAGTTGCTGTTGATGTACACCATAGTAGATATAGGAATGTGATATTTGGTGTTTCTCATGTAAGTATTCTTGGCCCATTACTTTTTATTCTATATACACATGGCATGTGGTTTGCCCTAAAAAAAAAGCTTGTTTCATATGCAGATGATGCTACACCCTTTGCATCAATTCCAACTCCTAAAATTAGATGTTGAGTGCTGGATACCTTAATAGAAATATAGCTAAAAATATTGCATCCTACTTAACCTCAAAGTATGATTGTAAGTAGATCAAGGCAGTGGCTCCTTAGCGTCAGGATCTCAGCATTGATAACGTTTCTTTAACTCTGTATGACTTTAAAAATTATAAGTGTGATTCTCAATAGCAAATTTACTTTCGAGAAACAAATTAGGTTTGTGTCTTCTTTATTTTCACAAATAATAAACGCTTATTGAGAAAGTCTTTCAATATTTTCGGTGATCAATCTATTCCGAATTGTTTTAATTCTTTTATTCTATCCTGCTTCGAGTATTGTTCTCCTCTCTGGTTTTCAGCTGCTGATTCTCATCTTAATTTGTTGGTCTATTAAATTTCTTATTCCTAATGTAAACATAAATCTCTGGCACCGTAGTTCATTTAGTGTGCTATGCATGTTTCATAAGATTTTACATAATGTTGATCATCCTTTATACTCTTAGCATCCTGGACAGTTCCATCATGTCCGTAATACTGGGGATGCAGTTCATTTTAATAGTCAGGCCTTCTCCATCATAAGGCTCAATACCATAGAGTATTTCAAAAGTTTTACTCCAGCTGTGTCTAAGCTGTGGAGTGATATTCCTAATCGGGTAGTTGAATAGGTAGAACTTCAAAATTTCAAACTTACAGCAAATGTTTTTTATATGTTGGACAGGCCGACGATAGCCTTTTTACAGTTTATATATGTAATATCTGTTTTTTTTTTTTTTGGAAATATTGAATTAATTGTTAATTATTCCTCATATCTTTTATTTATTTCCTTATTTCCTTTCTTCACTGGGCTATTTTCCCTGTTGGGGCCCGTATAATATATATATATATATATATATATATATATATATATATATATATGTATATATATATATATATATATATATATATATATATATATATATATATATACACACACACATATATATATATATATATATATATATATATATATATATATATATATATATATATATATATATATATATATATTTATATATATATATATATATGTGTGTGTGTGTGTGTGTGTGTTTGTGTGTCTGAAGAGTACCAAAACTGAAAAAATATACACCAATATGTCAAAGAAAAAATATAAAGAGCTAAAGGTAAGGTTATAAATAACTCATATAATAATTATGAATAGATAGAGCCAAAAGCGTAAATAACTTTCCATACTCAATAAAACCACCAGAATAAATTATTGGGATATTATTATTATTTCAAATGTCAACCGAGCAGATGAAAATCATGAATAAATATTCGCCCCCTTCCGATATATCATTCGGTAATATCATTGGTGAAGAGCAAATTGAAGAAAAG
>NC_090737.1:89615018-89622518 GCF_036898095.1 Palaemon carinicauda | reverse complement strand
TCATGATTTGGTCTCTGGTGCCTTCTCCAGGACGGAATCCTGCTTGTTCGTCAGCGATTTCTTCGTTCAGTTTGTTTGCCATTCTCTTAGCCATGATTTTCAAAAGAATTTTGCTACTGTGACTAATGAGGGAGATTGTCCTATTATTGCTGCATTTGAGGGTGTCACCTTTCTTGGGGATGGGGACAAAGACTGACTCTCCCCAATCGTCTGGCTATTTGTTTTCGATCCAAATTTTTATGCAGAGCCTGTGGTAGAATATCTCGACGTTCTCACCTCCATTCTTTATCATTTCGGCTGTGACCTGATCGTTTACTGGACTCTTTCCAAGTTTGAGTTCTTTGATAGCTCCTCTAATCTCATCAATCAGAGGAGGTGGTTCTGGTTCTGAAGACACTTGCCCGTATGGGACTGGTATTACAATGGATTCATTTCTTTTGTAGAGATTTGTGCAGCATTCTTTCATCTGTCTGTGACTTCCTCTCTGTCACAAAGGATTAGGTCATCTTCATCTTTGATGGTGTCAACAGATGGTTTGAATTTCTTGGTGAGGTTTTTCACACCATTGTACATTTCTTTGGTAGAGTTGTTAATGGCATTGTTCTTGTATTAACTTTCCCTTGTCTTTCCGCATCATCCGTTGAATTTTGGAGTTCTGTTGTTTGTAAATTGTTTCCTCAACAGGATCATTGATCCCTTTTGCTTTGAGTTGCCTTCTAAGCTCAACTTCTTTTATGGTTTCTTCCGATATCCATTGATTCCTTTTGTTGGTTTTTTTGGTAATGATTTCTTCTGCAACTTTTAGAAAGATATCCTTTCCTTCATTCCACAGTTCGTTTGGGGTTTTTTCGTCTTCACATTGTAAAAGAGCCTCAAAGCTATTTGAAATTTTAACAGAATAATTGTTATCAAGGGTTTTGTAGTCAAAGCGAATTGGTTGAGGTAGTTGTGTCAATTTCTTAAGTTGAAGTTTGATCTCGGCAGCCAGGAGTTGGTGGTCGCTATTACAGTCTGCTCCAGGTCTAGTTTTAAAATTTTTTTACACAACTTTTCCATTTCTGGTTCAAGATGATATAGTCAATTTGGTTGTGGGTTTTCATGTCTGGAGACGTCCAAGTGTAAAGATGGCGAGGATGGTGTTCAAACATTGTGTTTGTAATCAGCATGTTGTTGGCACTACAAAATTCTATGAGTCTCTCTCCACGTTCGTTTTGCTCTCCTAGTCTAAAGCGGCCGCAAGTTTTGTTAGGTGTCGAATTCTTGCCTACTTTGGCATTCATATCTCCCATAATTACCTGCAAATCACGATTTGGTATGGAGTCTATAGTTTCTTGGAGGCTGTCATAGAAGCTATTTATTTCGTCCTCATTCGCTGTGCTTGTTGGAGCATAGCACTGAACAATAGTAATGTTATGTGGCTTTGCTTGGATTCTTAGTTTTAGAATTCGGTCGCTGATTGGGCAGTAGCCAATTAGAGCTTTAGATGCTTCTTTTCCTAGGATTACAGCAACTCCATGGCTGTATCCATCTGCTTTACCAGAAAAGATGACATGATGATTTCCATCTGTTCTGAAGCTACCAAGTCCGTTCCAGTTAGTTTCAGCTAATCCAAGAATTTGGAGGCCATAGTTATTCATTTCGTTGCAAACAGTGTTTAATTTGCCTTTTTCTTTGCGTTTCCTAACATTCCAGGTTCCAATATTGATTTTTTTTCTCAATTGAAGGTGTTTTCTTGTTGTTCCAGTAGCCTGCTTATCATTGTCAGCCTGGTCACCCACTGAACAACGCGCCCCTTGGTGACCCACGCGACGGGCGATGTGGTATGAGTTTTCATTTGGTTCACTATTCATGGTGCAAAGGGTTGACAGGGGTTAAGAAAAAGCTGAGTGGAGACCCCCAGATTCCTTCTCAACTTGCAGTCTCCAGCTTACTAGGAGAAGATTTCTCTGCCGTTGAACAGTTGGTCCGAGAACGGATTGTTCTGAGCTTCCGCCAGACAAAAATCCACCTGAAGGCAGCTTGTCAGTTGCACTGACTGTGCTTTCAGGTGAAAACCACTGCCCTGCAGCCAGCAGCTTCACCGTGACCCTGGTACGGGGAGCTTCTGGGGTGCTGCTCCTTGCTCAAGGGAGCCCCAGGGATGCAGTTTATAGTCTTACCCAGGACGTATATATATATATATATATATATATATATATATATATATATATATATATATATATATATATATATATATTTATATGCTATGTATGCTCTTCGACATCTTATTGATCCAATGCTTATAAAAAAAGAAAAAAAAGAAATATGCTTCAACCTTGCGCAGTAAAATAAAAAGGGGGTATGAGGGGTGGGGGGGAAGCCGTGCCTTATAGTCACCTACACCTCCTCAAACCAGAGAAAGCTTCGATATGTCTATGCGTCTGGTAACAGTCATAAGTCTGGTAACCCGGTTTTAATTCCCTTCTTGCTCTTTCTTTGAAGACTCTTTTAACTCAAAAAAAAAAAGTATATAATTTTTTTTTCTAAAAGTCATAGAATATTTCTATGCCTAGCTTTCATAAGCTTTACTTTGGCCATGCTCAGCATTACCATAATATTCATTCGGCAAAGGATTCAGTAAACTTTCACGGGTAGGTTCTCGCTGTTCGTTCTAAATAGTTACATCAATATTAACAACAAGCTCTGTGAGTGTAGATATATTGCTTTTAATAAAAAAAAAAAAAAAAAAAAAAAGTTATTCCTTATTTTACGCACCAAGCACTTCTTAAATCGACGCGTAAAAAACTCATCTTTAATAAAAAGATGGAACTGAATCAGAATGAAGAAAAGTTGATATCAAAACAACTCATAGGACGAAATACCAATAAACGGAAATTAATATGCGAGTATAAAAACAGAAAGTTGATTAGATAATTTCTTCCTTCTCACATGATCCATCACCATATATTTCGAAAATTCAAAATAGAATGCTCTGTGTTTGAGCGTTTTTGTGATGGTCGTTGATTTTATCTGAGAGTCATTCCTCTTGCTTTACCCTTGTGATGACGGTAAGGAGTGGGAATATCTCAGCCTAGTGCAACTCCCATCTTCCATGACACGCTCCATTTTTTAAACGACAAACTTTACTTATATTTCTCATTTAAAAAAAAAAATATAATCTGTTTTTCAGTATTCTTCCCACTATTTCTCGAATAAGACATATTAAACTTATTTGTTGATATGAATTCATTCTTCAATTGTTTTATATATATTTTGTTTTCGTTTTCCTCAGTTAGATAAAGGTAGACAGCAAGGACAGGAAATAATTTAGTTTTATCATAACTATATTCTCTCAATAACATCATACTATATCATTTTCCTTTTACATGAAAAATAATAATCCCCATGTTGTGTAGATAAGAAAAGGTATAATGGAAAAATAATGATTAAAGAAAAAATATTTTTTGTTAAAAGAAAACAAACCTTTCTCGATAATCGACTCAGTTTCTATGATAATTTTATTGTTTTATGAAAATTTTTACATTAAATCGATACATATTACTTAATAACAAAAAAAGGAAATGAGTATTTGGGTTTAAGCACCAAAGTAAAAACTGAAAATTTTCTCCTTCTAACATAAACCAACACTATATATATCGGAAACTCGAAATACAGTAACTTATGTTTGAAATCTTTTTTTTGATGTATCGTAGATTTTATCAGAGTTTCTTTTCTCTCGCTTTACCCTTGGGATGATGATTTAAAGAAAGAATAGCTCTCCCTTGCCAGCTTCTCATATCGTATAAAATTCTCCAGCATTTTATCCTAATACCCGGATGGTTTGGATATTTTCTCTCGATATCTCGAGATGGGATACATACTCGAATCCTGTGTTTATCTATATATTTTATTTCCCCCTCCACCCACCTCCGCTTTAGAACTTTGGTGTCGGTTTTCTTCCCACCATTTCACTTTTTAAAATGATTTTTGTGTTCGATATTTTTACTTACACGTTCTGACTGATCTGATCTTTTTATTAACCTTGGTAAGATACAGGTATCTCAAAACTAAAAGCAGATATAACTTAGTTTTCATCAGAACATTTTCTGTTGTTTAGGTAATATAAATCTAAATCATTTACTTCTACATAAAAAAATCCCTATGTTGTGTAGAGTAATAAAGGTATAATAATAGTACAATGATTAAATAAAGAATATTGCTTCTGCATCAGAAACGAAACATCACTTCCTGATACACGATTATTTTCACGTTGATTTTATAAGGTGTTTTCAATTGCGATTTAGTACTGGACTCTCTTAGGGTAGAAAAAAAAAATACTTAATTTAGAATGTTATTATTACTTTTATGATTTACATTATTTAATGAAATACTTAAATACCTTAAAATTGTTTCTATTATTTAGGAAGAAAAGCGTATTATATCGTTAAAATGGCATTATTTTTGTGTTAAATCCTAACCTTAATATCTAGGTTGTTCAATTCTCCATTTCTATCAAAAACTCCCCCTAAATATGCTTTAATTGGATGATTGGACTAATATTATAAACATTAATATGACATATATGTCAAATAATTATTACATGGGATTGGTCTTTTAGACAAATCATTGAAAAAATAAATTTATAAATGGATATTGGATCTGTTCTCGTTTAAGGAATAAAAGGAAGTAATGTAAACTATTCTTAAGGAAAACAAAACTAAAATAAGTTATTAAAAATAATACCAAAAGGAAACTTGCAAATATTTTCTCTTTTCCAACAGCTAAATAGAATGTATTAATTAGTAAAATGGAGTAATCTCACCAAGGTTTGCAATGATATCATCTCCTAAAACAATAATTATCTTTCCTCACAGCATCGATTAAGATTTTGAAATAGATCTGTCTGTGTCAATATGTAATAAGCACCATTTACTTTTATTTTTATATAATCATTGCACTCGAAGACAAACAAACAAACATGGGATACGATATCCATAATTGTTGTTTCAACGAGTATATCTAATACTGAAAACCCTAAAATTCTTTATATATGTTGTCTATGTTAATTTTGCTTTTCAACCCGTTTCATTTCTTACTCTTATATCGTAATTCACCCCATTTTTATTAGTGATAATAGTATTAGTTCTTCGTGGTAAAGATAATACTGTGCTTGCTTCATATTGTTTTAAACTGAGGATCAGTTTTGATTCGTGCATAGTAATATCAATTAACAAACAGTAAGACAATAGGAACTAAAAACCTTTCAACATAACTGAAAACCACTAATCATGACAGAATCAGCTCCGTATGAACCACAAATACAAGATCAAATGAGCTACATTAATTCCTGGAAAATATCACTGCGCTGATATACGGTTCGATTAATGATTAAACCCTGTGCCAGTTTTCAACTTTTTTGGGGGAAGGGATTTTATTATGAGCAATGCTTCAGAATTATGACACTTAAAAGCAGAACATGTCCATCAATAACCAATAGATACAAACGTAGCTACGTTATCATCGAGCTGACCTATGTTGTATCTCATATTGGACATTGATTACATGGAAATGTTTACAGCTAAAGGTCAAATGTCTTATATGTTTTTTTTTTCTTTTCTTTTTTTAATATGGTTATGTTTTTGTTTATATCACACACTCAGATATATGTTCATAAACAGACACACACACACACACACACACACGCACACGCATACACGCATAAACACACACACACACACACACACACATGTATATATATATATATATATATATATATATATATATATATATATATATATATATATATTATATATATATATATATATATATATATATATATATATATATATATATATATATATTATATATATATATATATATATATATATATTATATATTATATATATATATATATATATATATATATATATATATATATATATATATGTATATATATATATATATATATATATATATATATATATATATATATATATATATATATATATATATATATATATATATATATTCAACGCTACTAAGACTTAATTTGGATATTGATTATTTCACTCGTTGCATAGCCACCACATGCCATTAAAACAGAAAACCACTGAGTTTAATTACATTAGCTTCTGACAATTCTTGAACAATTGGGTTTTGCAGAAACTCTTTTACATTTAGTTGTGCCATCTTTTACATTACAAATATTATACCTTTCCAAAAGTATATTCTAATAAAAAAGATAATCTTATCAACACTAAACTGGCAAAACCTTTAATCAAATCACAGCCTTGGTATCACCAATATTAAAAACAGACTCAATCGATTCCAAAGGTCTGGGCACCAAAAATATATATCACGGCTGGCAATTAGGTAAACTCCTAAGCTCCAGATTCACATGATTATTCTTACATAAATCTGTTATACTTGAAAAATACCTGAGCTCTGATAATATTACGCAACTTCCAGATGGCAATCTATATGAACGCGGAATATCCAAAGATCTCTTACAACACTAACAACAAAACGAAGTGATTATTTATGTGAACTCTTCTCAAACCAACCTCTTACTTCGGTTCTTAGTTAAGGAATACGAGAAAAGCACTTAGAAAAAAAAATTGGTGATTGAAATATTACACACATTACCTAACTAAATATATTCTTTAAAAAGTTAACAGCAATTCACAAGAACTAACACCAAAAATGTAAATCACTCAAAATATCAAATTTGAACTAAACCTTAGCCTAAGACAAAAGAAAGACACTGAAAAAAAAAATATACAACCTCTTGTTTCAGAGGAAATAACTTTTGAAAATATTCAATTTTGACAACTATTAATAAGGGTCAAAATCCCTCTGGTAAATAAACCATAAAGGAATTTATATATACGTAATTATTACACTTACGTCTTTTGGTTCACACAAGGTTACATGATGATTAAGCATGATTTGAAATTCACTTCACTGTTTATCCTATTCTCACAGGGCAAGTTACAAAAATTTATGCTAAAATGTACTAACATAAACACGTGAATTAAAACTCCATAATTTCTCCAACGTTTGAACAAGAGCATATATGATATATGTTGGACAAAAATTACTTTTTATGGTGTAGAGGACACACACTTAAGAGGAGAGAGGGCAAGTGGAGGTTGGCTCTTTCAAAGGGATTGGCGGAGTCTCTTCTGCTCCTTATGCATTGCTAGGTCCTCTATATATATATATATATATATATATATATATATATATATATATATATATATATATATATATATATATATATATATATATATTAATATGTATATATATATATATATATATATATATATATATATATATATATATATATATATATATATAGACCTAATCATACTAGAAAATACATGTAGAGCATTCTCGTAGCGCAGGGGGTGGGGAGAGGAGGGTATGGCTCTAGTGGTGTAAGGTTGCGAACGTAGTACAATAATTTGAAGAACGGGTACTAACCTCGCTTGTGAGGCAACTCTCTCACAGCTAACACCT
>NC_090737.1:89592518-89607518 GCF_036898095.1 Palaemon carinicauda | reverse complement strand
CACAAGTTGGGGAATATAGGAAAACTAAATAAGATTAAAATTAGACACAGAAACCTAAAGGAACCCCCCCCCCCCACCAAAAAAAAATGGTAAAAACGAAAAACCGACCATATTATATAAATTCAAACTTACAATTTGCGATACTTCTGTGAATCACCAGTTGTCCAAAGTCACCCTAATAACCCTTCTTTTATTGTTAAGAAAATATCTCCTTTTTTAATAAAAGCTATGGCTGTTATTACCTGGACTATTGTCGGTGGTGGACCTTATACACTTTGGAAATAAGGTCCCTTTTTCCGTGGTGCTGAGGTCAGGTCTTTCTTGTTGAATGAAAAGAGCTTCCATTATCCTGAGACGTTTGCAGTGAGGGCATGGTCGATGATGGTGACATTTTTCACTATACGCTCCCTTGTTATCTCAAAATTATGTTTTTAGAGGCAATACATTTATATTACACCCTATTGTACGGGGTAAGCCAATCTCTTAGATAGACCCACCGTCGTCATTACTATGTTGTTGGCAGGACATTCCTGGACAGGGCATTTATATCGGTACTCTAAGTTGGTCTCCTTCAAATCATCTTGCATGGCAGGGGCAGGGTTGTTTTTCATTATCAGGTCTCATATTTTTGTCGATTGGTAATAATTTGTGAGGTTGATTTCGGTAGCCTGTGCTGTGGTTAAAACGTTGTTATATATATATATATATATATATATATATATATATATATATATATATATATATATATATATATATATATATATATATATATATATATATATATATATATATATATTTGATAGTCTTTTCTTCTTCTTTGTAGTTTGAGCTCACAAGGCCTTTATAGTAAGATTCATTTTGGCTGGCTTGTTGGTATAATTAGGGCCTTAATCCTGGTACCATTTTCGATTTCTTTCTTGATCTGCCGACTACTGTCCTTATTCGTGAAACAATTATTGACTAGAATTTTAGTAGTTCTGTCGAGTTCCTCATGGGTGCCTCTCCACAAAGAACAGTGAGAAATAGCTTCCAAAATAAAAGCCTTAATGGTGGCAGTTTTATACCGATTTGGGCACTCGCTGTCATCATTCAGACATAGGCCAAGATTTGTTGGTTTCTCGTACACGGAGGTATTAAAGCTATTATTGTTTGTCTCTACAATGACATCAAGGAAGGGGACACGTCCTTGGAGACTGTGCTTGAAGGTGAACCTAAGCAAGCAACATTCCTCGAAAAAGCATCATAGTTCTTCTATGCACTCAACATTGACCGTTTTTTACGAAAATATCGTCAATGTAGCGCATATGGAGGTTTGGTTTCCTGATTTTTTAAAAACTCTCCTCTCGATTACTCCTAAATATTTATATAAAAATTAGCAAAGCGGACGCCTAAAGGGGACCCAATAGCGATGCCATCCTTCTGATATATATATATATATATATATATATATATATATATATATATATATATATATATATATATATATATATATATATATATATATATTCCCATTTATATGGGACTTATGGTTACGTGAAACCAATAAATCTTGGAATATGTCCTAATGGAGACAGCGAGTGTCCTTGTCGGTACAAAACTGCCACCATTAAGGCTTTTATCTGAAGAGCCATGTTTCACTGTTCTTCGTGGAGAGGCATTCATGAGGAACTCGGCAGAAAGAATAAAATTCTAATGAATACTTCGGGAGTAGACCTACTTTTCCAGCAGGTTTTATTGAAAGTGATTGCTGCCTCAGTGGCGTTAATTTTATAATGAAATTTTATTGTTCTTATTATCTTTTTCTCTTCATTGCTACAGTCCGCCAGTAACTGGGAAAGGGACATATTATCATTAGGAAGGTGATGATGACTATTTCATTCATAATTCATCTTATATAGATCACAACACACTATGGAGGCAAACTTAGGATCCCAGAAAAGAGGAAAGAATACATAAATTTCAGGAATTACATTCCTATGTCTGCTCAAGAAGAAATACTATGCTTAGGCCTGAATTGCCACTACATAACCAAACCAAGACCGACTGGCAAGCGAATGGAAATCGTGCTCCTCCTTGACACCGTCCAAGAAAATGAATGTAAGGGTGCCCGACGGACAACTGATGCCCTCCAACCCCTACTCTTGGGTGAAGCCCTGACTGACCGTGGCCAATACTGGAGCAGGATTATCAGGAAGGAAATGGGAGATGCTGCCAAGGCTCTTAGAATGCAAAAAGGCTTCACTGTACACCGTGCAGATAAAATTGCCGCCTTCATTCTCATAAATACTAAGGAGTACCATGAAAAACTAGAACGGATTTTGGCTGATACCACAAAATTTGAAAGCTCATCCCAAAACCCCACAGAAGATATAAAGAGTAAAGCAAACAGGATTATACAAACCATCAATGCTGCCACCAACGCCGTCCATATGTCACATATTTCAAGTAATTCTGTGCGGGGCTACTTATACAGCGATATAAAAACAATCATGCAAGGGAACCCTATCCAGCTTATTATCAGCCAGTGCCCTACCCCTACATACCATCTTGCAAAGAGACTGAACGCCCTACTCACACCCTGTATCCTCAATAAATATTGTTTGAGATCATCAGCAGAATTCCTGAAAAAAACTGCCTTCATAGATGTCGAGTCCCTATTTACTAACGTTCCCGTGAGTGAAAAAAAAGACTTCATAATGGACCGAGTTTATAGGGATAAAACTACACACACTCTCAACGTCCCCGAGGCCTCTCTCCGTGCAGTATTAGCAATATGCACCAAGAAAGCCCCTTTTACTACACCTAACGGTCATATGTATATTCAGAAAGATGGCATCGCTATGGGGTCCCCTTTAGGCATCCTCTTTGCTAATTTTTATATGGGAATAGAAGAGGAAAGAGTTTTTTTAAAAAAATCAGTAAACCACACCTCTATGTAGGCTACATTGACAATACTTCCATAAAAACAGCCAATGAGGAGTGAATAGAAGAACTGCAACGCATTTTCGAGGAATGCAGCTCATTTATGTTCACCCTCGAGAACAGCCTCCAAGGATGTCTCCCCTTCCTTGATGTCTTTTAGAGACTGATAATAATAGCTTTAATACCTCTATGTACGTGAAACCAACAAATCTTGGCCTATATCTTAATGGTGACAGCGAGTGCTCTAGTCGGTACAAAACTACCACCATTAAGGTTTTCGTTCGGAGAGCCATTCTTAACTGTTCTTCGTGGAGAGGCACCCATGAGGAACTCGAGAGAACTAGAAAAATTCTAGTGAATAATGGCTTCACAAATAAGGACATTAATCAGCAGGTCAAGAAAGAAATCGAAAAATGGTACCAGGATAACGGCCCTAATAATATCAATACGCCAGCCAAAATAAATATATAATATAAAAACCTTAAGAGCTCAGACTACAAAGAAGGAAAGACGATGAAAAATATAATAAAAAAAAAAAATAAACGTTTTTGCTACAGCAGAGGATACCGAAATCATCCTCATAATTTATTACCAATCAGCAAAAATATGAGACCTGATAATGAGAAACAACCCTGCACCTCCCATGAAAGAGGATTTGAAGAAGACCAACGTAGTGTACCGATATAAATCCCTTCTCCAGGAATATCCTGGCACCTTCATCTGGATGACGACGATACATCTATCTAAGAGATTGTGTTGCCACATACAACACGGTGCAATAAAAACGCATTGCCTCCAAAAACATAATTTTAAGATAACTAGGGAGCATATAGTGGAAAATGTCCCCATCATCGGCCGTGCTCCTGACAGCAGATGTCTCAGGATAATGGAAGCTCTTTTCATTCAAGAAGAAAGACCTGACCTCAATACCACGGAAAAAGGGACCATATTTCCAACTTGTATAAGGTCCACCACCAACAATAGTCCTGGCAATAACATCAATAACAGGAATGATTTAGCCGGAGGCTAAGACATGGATTATCTCCCGACAGAAGCATAGCCATTAATCACACCAAGCGTGCTGGCTTGCCAGAGGCCACTACCTCCCAGTTTTAATGGTCTCCACCCTTGGGCGCTCCCTGATAAAAAAGGATGGAATGTCGAAGCAGGACTCGTATATAAGGCATCCCAACAACACTTGCATTACAATTCACTCTCGACGGTGTGTATGAAAACTTCTCACTGCTCGAAAACGTTGAGTTGGAGTATGTGTTATACTTAACTCCTAGTAAATTAAAACTTTTCTACAAAAGTGACCATTACTTTTTGCATACTAACATAGGGATACTGTTTCATACTTTGTACGTATCATCTGTACTTTCATAGTGTGTTGTGATATATTGAAGATGAATTAAGAATGATATGGTCTTCATCACTTTTCTATATATAATATGTTCCTTTCCCATTTACTGGCGGGTTGTAGCAATGAAGACAAAAAGATAATAATAACAGTAGAAAAAGTTAATTACAAAATTAACGCCATGAGGTAGCAATCACTTTCAATAAAACCTGCTTAAAAGAGGGTCTACTCCCAAAATATAATAATAATAATAATAATAATAATAATAATAATAATAATAATAATAACAGAAGGATTAGAAAACCGAGATTATCGAATTAATTTAATTGATTTCTGTATACAGTGCTTGCTATGATTGCTGCAAGGGAGAGAAAAATAACCTACTTAGCATTTAACATCTAATAGGAAACACTCAGGGAAATTAGTTCCAAGCCGACTACGAAGACGGAAACTGAAAATATTAATGGTTTCAAAGTTAATGTAATTGCAATGTATTCATTATTTGGTTATATATAGAAAGGAAAAAATGACAACCCATAATTCAAGTATATATATATTTAAAATGTTGGATACTTGACGATATTTCAACACATCGCTTAGTTTAATCATATTAAATAGAATCACCCATATAGAGGATGATAGAAAATGTCAACGACAATATGACATAATTATGTATCTTACGGTCTATTAAATTTCTTATTCCTGATCTAGATATTAATCTCTGGCACCGTCGTTCAATTAGTTCATTATGTATGTTGCATAAGATTTTTCACAACTCTGACCATCCTTTACATTCAGATCTCCCTGGACAATTCTATCCTGTTCGTAATACTAGGCAGGCAGTTAATTCTAATAGCCAGGCCTTCTCCATCACGAGGCTCAATACTATGCAGTACTCTAGAAGTTTTATTCCAGCTGTGACCAAGTTGTGGAATGATCTTCCTAATCGGGTGGTTGAATCAGTAGAACTTCAAAAGTTCAAAGTTGGAGCAAATGCTTTTTTGTTGACCAGGCAGACATAGTCTTTTTATAGTTTATTTATGACATATTTGTTTTTGATGTTGTTGATAGTTTATTATATGACATGTCTGTTTTGACGTTGTTTCTTATTTTAGAATGATTTATTGTTAATTTGTTCTCTTCATTTATTTATTTCCTTATTTCCTTTCCTCACTGAGCTATTTTTCCCTGTTGGAGCCCCTGGGCTTATAGCATCTTGCTTTTCCAACTAGGGTTGTAGCTTGGATAGTAATAATAATAATAATAATAATATGGAGGATCGTTATATACATATAGATACACACACACACACACACACACACACATACACACATATATATATATATATATATATATATATATATATATATATATATATATATATATATATATATATGTACATATAAATATATAAATATATATATATATATATATATATATATATATATATGTATATATATACATATATATATATATATATATATATATATATATATATATATATATATATATATATATATGTATACATATATATAAATATATATATGTATATAAACAAATATATATATATATATATATATATATATATATATATATATATATATACACATCTATATATAAACGTATGTATATATATATATATATATATATATATATATATATATATATATATATACATATATATATATATATATATATATATATATATATATATATACATCTATATATAAATGTATGTATATATATACAGTATATATATATATATATATATATATATATATATATATATATATATATATATATATATACATATATATATATATATATATATATATATATATACACACACACATATATATATATATATATATATATATATATATATATATATATATATATATATATATATATACATATATATATATAAATATAAATATATATATATATATATATATATATATATATATATATATATATATATATATATATATATATATATATATATATTAGTGGGGCAGATAAGTGAAACAATCGTTCATTTGATGATACAAGCATGAAATTTGGCATAATTATTTATTTTGCATTAGATTTTGAAAAAAAAGTGCTAGCCACTTGAAATTCCAATATGGCGGCCATTTTCCAAGATGGCCGCCATATGGTCCTTTTTAAGGTAGAATATTGCAGTACTACGTGCCATTAAAGTTCTTACTCAGATACTTGATGAGTTCTCTTTGTCTGGGTTTGATGTGGGAACACCACTAATCATTCAGAGGGTCCAATATGGCAGCCATTTTACAAGATGGCCGCCAAAATGACGTCATTTGCTACATATGCCAATGTCTAAGAGTCCATATTTCAAACAATACTCAACCTACTCTGGCCAAAAGTCCATTCATTGTTCATCAGTTTTTTTTCCTAGGAATTCTGGCAAGGGCAACTACAGAGTAGAGTATAGAATAGTCCATTCTTTACACACTTGCATCTTCCACCACACTCTGTCTTGCATCCACACTTTGTCAGTTCACGGCAGCTCTTGGAAATGGGTTCCAGCATTGTCCATAAAACTTCCCAGTCATCACCATTTTTTGACCATCCCCACTTGGAAGGACACTGAGGTTCTGGCTGACGATTAACACACTGCCCCCAAATATGACATGCTTGGTAGGCTGCTCGTTTGGCATGTTCCTTCAGTACACTTTTTGTTGGTGGAATCCTGTCATATGACCTCTGCTTTCGCACAAAGAGATCAAGCCTTGCCTCGTCTACAGAAGATGTTGTACTCGACCGGTCATACATAAGAACCACATATTTCTCCAGAGCATGTACATCAGACTCCTCAATCTCACATGGCCTGCGGCTAAGTTTTGCAAAGGTGGCAGAGGCATCATTGAAAACATCCCATGTCTGCCATGCTGTCTTTTTCCCTTTGCCATTGAAACCTGACACAACGTCACACCCAGTAAAGGCATGGAAGAATAGCATCATGTTGGTCTTCTCTGATCCTAAGATGGACACCACGTCATGAATAGGAATCCATCTAGTGTGCTCACCTTTTCCAAATCTAATCCACATTTGCTCCAGGCCGATTGCTTTGATAGAAGGCATCTGTGATATGGCAATCACAATGACGCCTGTGTCGTTTGCGTCGATCATAACAGATTTGTAGCCTTCCGTAGCTGCATGCCAGGCATGTAAGAATATACGTGTGTCAGCCTCCTCATGTGTACAGGGAGCCAATTCCTCTAGGCTCATGTTGGTGTAACTGGCACTCATAAGGGCATCTTCTTCTTTCGTCACAATGACTACATTTTCCGTAGTCATTCTAGCTACTGCATCAGCAAGAAAGTGGAAGAGCTCTGTCTTGTTAGCACTGTTACGGAGGAAACTCTTCCAGTTTGTAGGCGTTTTACTCTTTTCAGTAACTCTCCTCCTGATAGCTTTTCCTCTTTTTGATCTAGCTTCTGACTTCAGACTTGACTTATGATATACATCAAAGATGATGTCTGTTCTCTTGTGTTTTCTACTGTACATTTCTATTTTGGGGAGGGTGTCCTTCGTGGCATATTCTTCAAACGTCTTTGATGTCTTTGGTACAACTCAATGATGAACCATCCACAATGAGGACATCCAAGTCTGGCTTTGACTGAGGTAGTCTCACTTTCACCTGGAGAACATCCACCAAATCAGCCTTAGTACATGCGCATAGGTTACCTTCCTTGCTGAGTGAAGGAGGGTAAGGCTGGTTCTCATGTCTGAAAAATTCTTGTAGGTCACATGCTCTTGTTTGACAGGAGATAAACAGGCGAGAAAACAGTTGAGAGTCTTCCTTAAGTACTTTAGTTTCAGATACTTTGGTTGACTCTGGCCCAGTTTTAAAGAAGCCAGTATTGTTCTTTTTGATTGGCTTGTAGAAGAAATCTCTATCAGACTGCAACTTCTCCATGAATGTTTCGAACTGTTCTTTTCCTCTCTTATGATGCGTTGCAACTAGCTGAGCAGCAGAAGGATCTACTATGTCATTTGTATCCAGCTTTATAAGATCATCTGTCTCTTCTGCAAATGGATTGCCCATTTCCTCTAGCACTAGGGTGAGTTTGTGTACTTTTTCCAGGAACGTCTTCTGAGTACTTGGCAACTGATCATAGTGACGACTTGATTTCTTTACATCTTTACTCCCGGATGCTATTTCGTAATTTGATACCAATCGGCTTATTTCTGGTCCAGCAACCATCCATCTTCGAAGAGCAGACGGATCCTCTGTCAGGCCAATAGCTCCCCCGTCTCCTTTGATGAGTGCATTATTTTTTTCATGGGCTTGGTCAATAGCCATTGATGAGAAGCTCCTCTCTGATTTGTGAACAACAAAATTCCCCTCGTGAGATTCTCTGGCAACCTCTTGGTGTTGCCTCTCTAGGATTAGCATATCACGGAGACGAACTGAAACCCATCGTGCGTCATTAACATTGTTGTTTGCAAAGAAGTATGGCATCAGTTCTGACAGTGATTCACGATAGAGTTTAAAGTTTGCTTCTCTAAACGCTCGTATAAGTGTGAAAATGGTCAGCTCCATGTTGAGAATCAAGAACCAAAACTTAAACTGTGGGCTCTTATTCTTTTGTGCATCACACCATTCTTCCAATGTGATGGCTTTGTCCTCATCGTCTGTGTGTTCATCAAGGTATTTTCTGTAGGCTTTCTTCAAAAGTGTGTACAAGCTGCATGCTGTAATCTGGTGGGCTTGCCGAGTCTTAGTGACGTTAAAAGCGGTCAGAAACGAATCTGCTGTGCCAGAAGAGGCCACCTCTGCTTCAACAAAAGCACCAGTCCATCCACTGTCTTCTAGCATTGACCCAATAGACTTCAATGCAGTCATCTCGATATGCAGTCCACCAAACATGATTACAAACTTGTCCTCTCCATATTTATCTGGCCAACTCCACTGAATTTGTTTAGCCAGTGTATAAAGTGGCTGATCAGCTGGTAACACTGGGGTTTGTCCTGGGTTTAGAAATGCCACAGCTTCCTTAACTTTGTCCATTGTGTGCTTGATAGTAGCAACACTGTGAGCTTGATCTCGGATGAGTGGTAGCAGAGAACTGTATATTAATGCTTCTTGATGCTGTAAGGGTATAAATAGTATTTATTTGTGCAGGAAATCTACCTTATTCACCAGAGATGCACCAAAGAAGGCAAATATATAAATAATTTTGCACCAAGATGTGAAACATTAAGCGCTTTTATGGTTTAACATTGTTTTTCCATTAACTGGCGGCCATCTTGGAAATAATGGCCGCCATCTTGGAATTCTTGATGGCTAGCACTTTTTTCTTAAAACATGACCTACATAGCACATTCACACCAAATTTCATGCTTGTATCACCAAATGAATGATTCTAGTCAAAATCACACTTTGGCTGCTCCACTATATATATATATATATATATATATATATATATATATATATATATATATATATATATATATATATATATATATATATATATATATATATATATATATATATATATATATATATGTATATATATATATATATATATATATATATATATATATATATATATATATATATATGTAGGCCTATATATATATATATATATATATATATATATATATATATATATATATATATATATATATATATATATATATATATATATATATGTGTGTGTGTCTTTATGTATGTGTGAATGAGTTTTTATTAATATGAAGAGAATATGAATCTAGGGTGAAAAATCTACGCCATAACATTCTATATGGGTAAGAGAAATGCTGAAGAATTTGAAGCTATAATAAATCAGTATATATTAAAAAGAACTTTAAAAGATTGAAACAACTTAGACATACACCTATATACACTTACTGTACACACGCTAATAAACACAACCATAAACACAGTATATATATATATATATATATATATATATATATATATATATATATATATATATATATATATATATATATATATATATATATATATATATATATATATATATTTATATATATATATATATATATATGTATATATATATATATTTATATATATATATATATATATATATATATATATATATATATATATATATTTATATATATATATTTATAGATATATATATATATATATATATATATATATATATATATATATATATATATATATATATAGATATATATATATATATATATATATACATATATATATGTATATATATATATATATATATATATATATATATATATATATATATATATATATATATATATATATATATATATATAAGCAAAAACCGATAAATCGGTTGAAACCCTTAACCGGGGATGACTCTCCATGTCCTAAAATAAAACAAAGAAAAAATTTCAATTTTTTCAATTGAGCGTCTGAAAGAATTGATATAAAAATAAAAATTTTGACCGGGTGTCACTGATCGTTTGCTTTTGACATTACCCATAGTCATAAAACAAAACACTGTGATTCGTGATCAATTCATGGAGATAAAATGTAGTATTCTACACCTATACTATGCTAAGGAACGCATTATAACTCCGACATCTGATAGGTATTACCTCTTACTACGCGTTTCCTGTTTCCTACCTTGTTTCTTCTTTCTACCTCTTACCTCCTACCTCCTACATCCTGCATTCTTATAGTTATACCTCCTACCTCCTTCATCTTTTATCCTACCTCCTACCCTCCACATCCTACCTTCTACCCATTACATCCTACCCCCTATCTTTTACCTCCTACCTCCTACATCATACCTCTTATCTCCTACCTCATACATAATATCTTGCCTCTTACCTCCTACCTCTTACCGCTTACCTCTTATAAGAGGTACATCTCTTACATCCTACCCTCAACCTCCTACATCTTTTATCCTACATCCTAGATCTTTATACCTCCTACCTCTTACCTCCAACCTCCTACTTCCTACCATCCACATCCTACCTCTTACCTCTTACCTTCTACTTCCTACCTCTTACCATCTACTTCCTATTTCCTATCATCTACATCCTACCTCTTACCTCTTATCTCTTACCTCTTACCTCCAACCTCCTACTTCCTACCATCCACATCCTACCTCTTACCTCTTACCTCTTACCTCTTACCATCTACTTCCTACTTCCTACCATCCACATCCTACCTCTTACCTCTTACCTCTTACCTCTTACCTCTAACCTCTTACCTCTTACCTCTTACCTTTTACCCCCTACCTCTTACCTTCTACTTCCTACTTCTTACCTCTTACCTCTTACCTTTTACCTCCTACCTTTTCTACACATTTTCTTTTGTACCCTACCTCTTTCATTTCTTACCTTTCAACGCTTAATTCACTAGCATACCTCCTACTTCCTACCATCCACATCCTACCTCTTACCTCTTACCTCTTACTATCTACTTCCTACTTCCTACCATCCACATACTACCTCTTACCTCTTATCTCTTACCTCTTACCTCCTACCTCTTACATTTTACCTCCTACTTCTTACCATCTGCTTCCTACTTCCTACCTCTTACCTCTTACCTTTTACCTCCTACCTTTTCTACACATTTTCCTTTGTACCCTGCCTCTTTCATTTCTTACCTTTCAATGCTTAATTCACTAGCATACCTCCTACTTCCTACCCGTTACCCGTCACCTCTTCCTTACGTTTAGATTTACTTTTACATCTTACCACACGCCTTATTTGTTTACCTAAAAATTTGTTTACCTTTTACCTCCCTTACTATATACCTCGTTCCTCCTACATCCATTCCTTGACTGCCTATCTACAACTTATGATAATTTTTTACCTATTAGTATTACGCCCAAATCTCTACAATCAACCGCATTCCCCCTCATCATAATATACATCAATATGGACATCTATCAAGTAACTTATCATTCCTACAAGACGTACCTACATGCCACACACTACCGTGTGATCTACATTAGTCTTTAACGCCAAGTCCTGTGACTGACATGAAAGATAAGTCAATTACCATTACTACCTTCTCTCAAAAATTGGCAACTCCTCGTCATGACTATGGGTAATGTCAAAAACAAGCGACCGGTGACATCCGGTCAAAATTTTTATTTTTATATCAATTCTTTCAGACGCTCAATTGAAAAAATTTAAATTTTTTCTTTGTTTTATTTTAGGACATGGAGAGGCATCCCCGGTCAAAGGTTCCAACCTATTTATCGTTTTTTGCTTGAATATCACTCTTTTTTTGCGCAAGCGTATGTTATCTATTCGTTGGTCAGTAGCCGTGACGTAATTTCATCGTTATTACATTACTGAACTGCCGGCTTCCTCAAATCCCGTACAGTTTCCTACAGATAACACCGAAGAATTCGCCCCAGTATGAACAGAATAGCTTATGAAGCCAGGTGATCTACTAACACCACGGGACCAAACGTACACAATGGAAAGGTCAAGCAGCTTTATATATGTCGTTAACCTACTAAAAGTAAAATACCTGAGCAGCTTGTTCGGGCGTCAAAAAGTAAGCCATACCTCTTATCTGGAATAGTGTGTTATCTCTCATGTTACCTTACCCCACAAGATAATTGATAATAAGGTAAATTCCAGCATAATGTAGGCAACACCAAAGTTCAGATTTTCAAAATCTTGTGTCGAACGTCTTTCTAACTCCTTAAGAAACAGAGCTAATGAACATTATCGTAAGCAGAAGAAGGAGTCGTTCAATAACAAAGAACACGTGACTTCAGATGTGACATCACGTGATTAACCGAACCATCATAGCAATAATCTAAGACTATGGTTTTAAAATTTGGGGTCGAACGTCTTTGTAGCTCATATCATTCGGGGGCCGATATACAAGCGTTCCCGCTAGTATATTTACATATATATATATATATATATATATATATATATATATATATATATATATATATATATATATATATATATATATATATATATGTATATATATATATATATATATATATATATATATATATATATATATATATATATATATATATATATATATATATATATATATATATACTGTATATATATATATATATATATATATATATATATATACATATAAATATATATATTCATGCCTCCCGTGGCCGCTTGGGCATAAAAACAATTAGAATAGCGCCAACGTATCTTTGAGTGTCGTAATAGCCGTCTAAAAGGGACGGG
The DNA here is from genome assembly GCF_036898095.1 of Palaemon carinicauda. Taxonomy (NCBI): domain Eukaryota; kingdom Metazoa; phylum Arthropoda; class Malacostraca; order Decapoda; family Palaemonidae; genus Palaemon; species Palaemon carinicauda. The sequence goes on along the minus strand of NC_090737.1, from coordinate 89,594,053 downwards.
ACGAAGTGGCTGGGAACCCCCTCTCCTGTATCATAATCCTGTGAGACATCAATGAAGTGCAGCTTAGAGGAGAGTGACTGCTCCCTGCACTCTTGTTTTGGGGTGTTTGAATGTGCTTGGATGTAGTATGATAGAGAGTAAAAGATGTGAGATTGGGAGTATTTTTAGGATTAAAAGGATGGAAAGATTGGCTTTGTGTGAGACAAAGATAAAAGGGAAAGGTGAAGTGATGTTTGGTGAAATGTCTGGTAGAGTGTCTGGGATTGAAAGGGGAAGAGGAAGAGAATTTGTGGCTTTATAGCTGAGTGAATTGATGACAGGTAAAGTAGTGGAATGGAAGGAGATATCATCTAGGTTAATGTGGGTAAGGGTTAGGTTGGGTAGGTAATGTTGGGCTCTTGCTAGTTCGTATGGACATGGTTGTGAGAAAAGTGAAGAAGAGTTGAATGAGTTCTGGAATGAATTAACTAGGTGTGAAGAAGGACTGGGTATAGGGAATTATGTAGTTGTCATGAGTGACTTAAATGCTAGAGCGGGCGATGGAGAGTTAGGTGGCGTACCAGGTGAATATGAGAGTAGTGAGACACTGGTAGATATGTGTGTTGAGCAAGAGATGGTGATAAGTACTGGCTTTTTCAAAAAGAAAGATAAAAAAAGTATACATGGGAAAGAGTGGCAAATGGAAGAGTGGTAAAAGGGGCGTTAATGGATTGTGTTGATAACTAAAAGAATGTTTGGAAGATTGAAAGACGTGCCCATTTTTAGGGGTATGGCTAACAGTATGTCTGATAATTTTTTGGTGGAAGGAAAATTAGTTGTAGCAAAAGAGTGGGGGAATAGAGTAGGTGGATGTAAAACGGAGTTAGTGAGGGTTGAAGAGTTAATAAAACCGTGGGTAAAAAGTAAACATCAACAAAGGTTGAAAATGGCATATCACGAAGTGAAAGTAAGAGAAACGGGTAATTTCGAGGAGAAGTGGAAGTTAGTAAAAGAAATTTTTTTTTGGATTACAAGTGATGTGTGTGGCAGGAAGTTTGTTGGAAGGAGCATGGGGAAGGTCAGTGAATGGTGGAATGAAGAAGTGAAGGTAAAAGTGGAAGAGAAAAAGAGAACTTTTGAAGAATGACTGACGAGTAATAGTTTAGAAAAGTAAGAAAGATATAGAGATAAATATGTGGAAGTAAAGCGCAAGGTAAGTGAGGCAAAGAGGGCAGCTGACCTGCGGTGGGGAAAGGGATTGGGTCCTTCATATGAAAAGAATAAGAAGAACTTTTGGAAAGAAGTGAAGAGAGTAAGGAAGGTTGGTTCAAGAATTGAAGAGAGTAAGGAAGGTTGGTTCAAGAATTGAAGAGACAGTGAAAGATGGAAATGGAAGATTGTTATAAGGAGAAGAGGCAAGGAAAAGGTAGGCGGAATATTTTGAAAGTTTAATGAATGTTGAGGATAATATGGAGGCAGATATAATTGCTGTTGCAGGTGTTGAGGTGCCGGTGATGGGAGATGAGAATGAGAGAGAGATTACAAGATAGGAAATG
>NC_090737.1:89582518-89585018 GCF_036898095.1 Palaemon carinicauda | reverse complement strand
TTTTCTTTTATCTACTTCCGTTGGACAAGAACTGTTAATACCAATTTTTGTCGTAATAGTTTATTTTTCCCCAAAAATCCGACTTGATTTTTTCTTCGGAATCTTTCCTTGCATACTTCATAGGCTTTTCGAAGAAACCCCCTTTTTTGGGGAATACTTTATGCACAGGAAGTGAGAAAAAATTCTGAGCTGTCACTGATGTTCCATTTGCTTTCCGATGGAATAAGATAATTTTTTTCCTGTAACTTGGGGTCATTTTAGGCTTTGTAGCTATTATTATGAAATGGAATACATGATTTTATTATTATTATTATTATTATTATTATTATTATTATTATTATTATTATTATTATTATTATTATTATTATTATTATTATTATTATTATTATTATTATTATTATTATTATTGTTATTATTATTATTATTATTATTGTTGTTTCCCTGTCCTTTAAATAATAATAAAAAGAATTATTAAGTAATCTTGAATATATTTTTCTTCCATAAAGTCTCTATAAAGTAAAACATTTAAGGAAGCAGCTAAGTATCTGAAATGTATCATTGCATCTAATAAAAAAAGATTATAATAATTTGAGCATTTAACCAACACATCCATCAAATATCCTTAATTTTTTTTTCAGTATTTCTTGCGTAATGTTGTTCATAAGAAAAAATTAACATTACGAAAACGTACAAAGTTCATAACTGATATTTGTTGCCGATCTGCTCAGCATTTTCAATGAACCTTATAGTAGTTTTACTTATATAAATTTTCAGACCTACTATTCTGCTTACTCTATTCATATTTTCTATCGTCGATTGTAATTAATCAAATAATTCACTGAAGACCTAAGAGAGAGTTTTGCCACTTAAGAATTATGGTAAAAAACAACACATGAATAACATGTGCTAGTCATTTATTTATAAACATATATAAATTATGCTCATATATATATATATATATATATATATATATATATATATATATATATATATGTATATATATATATATATATATATATATATATATATATATATATATATATATATATATATATATATACTAACAACAGTCACAAGAAATGCAACTATTTTCAGACAATCGTAGGAAAACGCCTAGTAAGTGACGAATCACGTTTGGTTTATGGCCAATATTCATCACAACGCTAGCCAGTGCTGATTGGTGATGGTGAGAGATTTTCGGCTGATCGCTCATAGTAAACTAACTTAGTATGTGTGGTCAGTGACTAGTAGAGCCTTACAGCTTTGCTGATCATGGAGATTCGGTAAACCTTTTACTACATTAAAAGTTAATTGGCCAAAGACCGACAAGAATACAGAATTTGTCCAATAGTGGAAAAGAAATGGCTTCATTTATCATTGTTGTACATACATACATAAATACATATATAAATACATACATATATACATATAAGAGAGCATTGGATTTCTTATTTGATAAGTATGCAAATATCAAACGAAAAGATATCTTTATAAGTATCAACTACCGTTTAGAAAGGAATAACTGTGATCTTTCCTCTCATGCTCACACATGTGGCAGAAACTCCATTTAGTAAAGAATCCAAAGCAATCATCAAGCTAATATTTGTAAGAGGAAAAACACGCAATTAACAAAATTCCTTTCTGCGATGGAACAAAGGAATTCGATATCAATGTATTGGATGAAAATACGATAAAATTAGGATCAAAATTATTTTACTGGAAATTTAGTTCAACAATTCGATAAATTTGATAAGAAAACAAGAATTATTTTAAAAAAAAATGGATTCCCGTAATAGGAAAAACATATTGAAATGTAAAAAAAAGGAAAAAATATACAAATCTGTATATATACAGAAACGTCATAGCATAAAACAAAGGCGAGAAACATAATTGAAGCTAGAGATCTTCTTCGAAAGACTTAAGATTAACTAAAAGATATCCTCCTAGGATTCCGAATTGACGAAGGAGAGCCAGAAAAAGTTTGTGCTTAACAAAAAGGCAAGTAAAGCAAGATTTGAATGAAGCTTTAAGATGTATTTTATATATGCAGGAAACCAATTGATTATACAGTTTTCTTTACTTGGATTTTTCATATATTCGGGATACGTTTTATTTGTAACCTTTTAGCTTACATGCTCTATTTATATAAGTATTGTAAAAAATACTCTTTTAATTGATAAATGCAATGTGCATATGTATCATTATCATTACTACTAGCATCATTATTATCATTAGTTTTATGATAAGAGCAAAAATAATAATATTTATGATAACATAGTAATAGTAATAGTATGAGGATAACATTTTATATTTCCTGAAATATCATGACTGAATAGAATAGAAAATTAATTCCGGTTTCATTAATTCTCTAAACGCTTATCATTTAACACAATTAATTTCTTCCACAAAATCAAATAATGGACAAATGAGTTTTAGAATTAACTTCGGTTTGCGCCTAGAATGTACTGTAATAGGTTTTTTATTTATTTTTTTTTTTTTT
>NC_090737.1:89560018-89567518 GCF_036898095.1 Palaemon carinicauda | reverse complement strand
TCAACATCCTAGGAAACCCAAGGACTGACGTTCGACGTTTACAAAACATATCCAGGAAGCACTACATTCAACGGAAACTCGAACGATACATTGCTAACAAAACATCCAGAGAGAGAGAGAGGATGTGTCGACATCACACAGAACCATATATAAGCTAAGTACAAATTTTTGAATTCATTCCAGTTTGGGCAGTGAAGTGTAGTTATCACGAGTCGTTAGTCGATTATTACTGGGGTGAGTGGTTTGCTAATCTTTTATTTCCTTCCATTAAAGGAAACTGTGTTCAACTCCGAATTCTCATCTAGAATTTTTTCTCTCTTTGTGCTAATTCCTTTTTCTTTCAGAATTTTACAGGAAATATCTTTGTGTTCGGTTTTCTTTCAGAAATTCTCGGGAAATATCTTGGGATTAGTAACATTGTTTGGGGAATTTTATTATGCATATGCGTTTACGCAGTGGACGTCTGTATTCATATAGATATTTTGATAGAATTGCAAGGGGTTGAAGAGATAGGAAAAGAAATACAGCAGTCATGACTCCCCCTGTGAGCCCTACCCCTGGACCTAGTGGCGTAGGCCAGACTAATCCTCCTCAAATTGTGACGCTTGTAAATACCAGGTCAGCAATCCTTCCTTTTCAGGGTCGAGTCAATGGGTTCTTGCCACAAAATGTGGAGTCATGGATTTCATCCGTCGATGCCCATTTAAATGCCAAACAAATCGTAGACCCTTTTGTACGATTACAAGAAGCTAAAAGTTTTATAGATTTTTCTAAGGGGGATGCGAGTGCGTATTTAAGAGGTGTTTCATTTCAAGAAGCAGTTACCTGGGATGATTTCAAAGTTAGGTTACGCGCGGTCTATGGGGGCGAAGAAGCCTTGGATGTAGTATTAACGTTACGAAATACACTTAATCAAGCTTCTATGAATCAGCTTAATGTTATTGAGAGAGCAGCTCTCATAGCTGATAGGCTTAATGAATATCAGGACATTTTAGGTAATTCCACTTGGGTTACTAGAGATAAAATCTCCGTGAAAGATTTTTTACTATTAATGTATTTAACTTGAATGACACTTATGTTGCCTGAAGCTTTAGTGCGGTGTTTTGATAAAAAGTTAACGCCTACAAGTACGGAATTGGATGTATATAAACAGATAGAGAAACACATGTCCAAGTGTCCAGATCTCGATCCCGTGTTAACTCAAGTTTTTGCAAAGAATGAAACAAAGCCACAAACAGTGAACGTAGTTAATAGTCAAGTAGCGGGAATGACGTGTTATAATTGCAAACGTCAAGGTCACTTAAGCGCGGACTGCAGAACGAAATTCTGCTTGATTCATAACAGTTCAACTCATTCATACAATCAATGTTACTCGCGTAAGACACAACAGAATCCCAGAAATACACAGTCAATTCCACAGTCAGTTCCATATGGAAATAAAAAGAAAAATCCTCATTTTAACAATAAGAAGAAACAACCAAATGTCAATGTAGTTCAGAGTCCAAAGCAAACAAACACTTCTTCGAATATCGCTGAGCCTGGGTCTTCAAACCAGACCTCGCAAGGTCAGACTAATTTTCAGAATGTGCAGAGCAAAGCAAATACCACAGAGTTAACTCCAGAAGGGAAGAGAGTATGTTGGGTCAAGGTCATTCATGTCAACATCAATAGTATTGAATAATCAATTTAATGTTTTATCAGATAATTGTGAGACAATAGATTTTCCTATGAAACACACGGCTGAATTAAGTAAAACAGTGCATACTCCCGTAGATTTGCAACGAATTCATACAATAATAAGCCAAAATGAGTTACGACCAACCTTATATGCTGTAAATTTAGAACACAAATCCTCTAGGTTATTTTTTGACTCTGGTAGTCCACGTAATATCATGGATTTGAAGACACATTTTTTTTTGTTCTCGAACTTTCCGATTGAAAAACCCGGAGTTAGACTCTCGGGTATAGGAAATAATGAATTAAGTGTCATAGGCATAACTCAAGTTCAGTTCAAAGTCGGTAAACGCACGTTTGCCGATACATTTGTTGTTGTACAAAACATTGATATGTATCCGGCTGTAATTATAGGATACCCATCTATGGGAAATCAAAACATTATCTTAGCCCCTGCCAAGCACGGCGTGTATATCAAAGGGAAATTCTATAAGTCTTCTAATACCTTAAAATCAGTTTTGGATAAAAAGGAGACGACAAATGTAACCGTAACGTACGTTGAAGAACCAATAACTTGTCTCACTAATAAAGAAATAATATACGCGACCCAGGAGAATTCTCGTTCACCCGTAATATCATCTTGCACGCATTATATCGAACTAAACGTACCTTCGAATTTAATAGTGCAAATAAAGAAAACATTACCGGGATCTGAAATATTAATCCTTTCCGACACTTTGAAAACTAATGGATTGTCTGTCACACAAGCTATTTATACAGTAGGCTCACATCAACAATGTAATATTGAAGTCTGTAATCATTTAAATAACACTTTAGTAATTCACAAAAATCAACATATATTGGATGTAGAAGTTTATAAACATCGTATTCTTACCGTTGCTGAGATCAATCACACTCAATCAGTTGCGGATGAATCCCTTTTGCGGTCTATTAAAAATAAAATCAATAAAGACGTTCAAGACGAAGAAATTCAGCAGAAAATTTTTGGACTTTTAACTAAATATCATTATGTTTTTTCCACTACGGATGGATCCTTAGGAAAAACAGATGTGATCGAGCATCAAATAAGGTTAAAGGACAAGCAGAAAATTATCTATGTACCCTCGTACAGACTCCCTATGAAATTCCAGGATGGTATAAATGATGAAGTAGGTAAAATGCTAGAAGAAGGAGTCATTAGGAAATCAAACAGCCCTTATAATTTTCCTTTAATAGTTGTACCGAAAAAAGATCGAACATGGCGTATCTGCGTCGACTTCCGTCGTCTAAACGAGGAGACGATCCCTGATCGATTCCAGTGCCATGTACTGACGATATTTTGTCTTTGTTAGGTCAGAATAAATATTTTACCAGTTTGGACTTACTTAAAGGCTTTCACCAGATATCATTAGAAGAAGATAGTATCCCATACACAGCCTTCAGCACAGCCAGGGGACATTATGAATTTTTACGGATGCCTTTTGATTTACGTTGTGCTCCTATAACATTTACAAGAATGATTAACATAGTGTTTGGAGACTTGTTAGGGGATATATTGCATGCCTATATGGATGATCTTGTAATCTTTTCCAACACCTTAGAAGAATATCTACGTAAGTTAGAACTAGTACTACAGAGATTAAGACAACATAACTTAAGGGTAAAGATTAGTTAGTGTGAGTTTTTCAAAACAGAATTAATATATTTGGGTTTCATGGTGTCAAGCTAAGGTCTTAAAGTAGTCCATGATAAGGTGTCGGCTATACGTAATATCCCCATACCTACTAATGTCAAGGGAATACAGCATTTTCTGGGTTGTAGTGGATATTACAGGCGTTTTATACGCAACTATTCAATAATACCTGCTCCTTTAACTGATCTTACGAAGAAGGGCGTAGATTTCATATGGTCTGAGCAACATCAACAGGCGTTTAATACCTTGAAAGATGAACTGTGTAGTTCTCTTATCTTAAAATTTCCTGACTTCGGTAAGGAATTCTTCATTGCAACCGACGCCTCAGACTTAGGAGTAGGAGGGGTATTGCTTCAGCAATATGATAAAAAAATTTTCCCGATAGCTTTCTATTCTCGAAAATTGAGAACTTCCGAAAATAAGTATGCAGTAATAGACAAGGAAGGACTAGCTATTGTTAATTCACTAATGCATTTTAAGTTCATAATTTACGTTTATCCCGTTAAGGTTCTTACTGACCATAAACCACTAACAGAGTTCTTTAAAGGCTTCAACCACAGCCCTAAACGAACTCGGTGGCATTTGATCATTCAAGATTTTGGCGCAAGAATCGGGTAATTACCTGGGAAAGCAAATATCATTGCGGATGCATTATCACGCAACCCCGTGTCATCTTATACAGAGCCTTTAGCTGAATTAATAGATATATCAACATCCATGCCTATTGTTAAAACGATATCTGAACAAGAAGATTTAGGCTGGAGCGCTGAATTGTTACAGACTGAGCAAAGAAAAGATCAGAAAATAGAAACAATTATAAATGCTTTGAAAGGCAATCATAAGGAAAAGGGATATATATAGTATAAGCAGCAGAATTATATAATCAAAGATAATATTCTGTGTAGGACTGTGACAAGGAAAACCCGCAATACACCACATGTAACTAACGACCAGGTAGTAGTACCAATCTCACTTATTTCCACTGTCCTGAATTGGTTGCATTCAAATCCGTTACATGGACACCCAGGGTTTTCATTAATGTCACAGAAAGCCAAATCATTGTTTTATTGGCATACAATGCTTACAGATATAAAAAGACACATAGCTAATAGTCGCACATGTCAGGAAAACAAAGGGCATACGAAAACACCTGTCAGCCTTAGGGCTTATCCTGTGCCCAATCAACCCTTTGAAAGAATACATTTAGATTTGCTAACAGGATTTTACGAGTCAGACAGAGGAAATAAGCACCTCTTAGTAATTATAGATGCTTTAACTCGATATACAGAACTAATAGCGCTTAAAACTAAAACTGGGATTGAATGCGCTAGTAAGTTTTACGAGTGTTACATTTGTAAACATGGAATTCCACATATGATAATCTCAGACTCGGGTGGTGAATTTAATAATCACTTTCTTACCTCATTGTGTGAATTCCTCAGCATAAAGAGAATAAATACCATGATATATCACCCAGAGTCGAATGGGCTAGTGGAAAGAGCAAATAGGAAGATTTTAAATATATTAAGAGTAACACTAGGGGGATCAGACCCCAACTGGGATATTGCAATACCGGCGGCCCTGAGTACTCTGAATCATTCATATCATATATCAATTGAAATATCACCGCATGAAGCATTGTATGGTACCCCAGTTAGAACGCCTTTCCATGTATTAACGCCTACAACTAATCTATCAAATCCTTTAAAAGAATGTATAAATGCAAGTATAAGTCGATATGATATCCTTCGAAAGAATTTAGAAGAATCACAAATCATAATGAAAAGGAATCATGATAAAATAGCGAAGCCAACTAAAACATATACCGTGGGTGATAACATTTATATTCAAATCAATTTGCGTAAAGGACTCAATTATAAACTAACACCTAAGTTTGAAGGCCCATTTAACATTTTGGAAACATTAACGGCCAATAGGTTTAGAGTTCAAAACGTATCCCAACCCACGGATGAGAGAGTAGTACCATTGGCTCTCATAAAAAATTAAAAAGAAAAAAGAAAAGAGAGGGAAAGAAGTGAGGGAAATTTTTTTTTATTTTATGTGATTAAAAGTTTTCTTCTTAATACAGGAGTAATTACATATATTTTTCTCGTTACAGGTTTCCAAGATGAATATTTTGTTGTTGAGAGTGATATTGTTCGCTCAGACATTTTTCTCGTGTGGGATGAGCTCTAAAACTAAAAGTATAAATTTTAAATATGGCACTATAGTTGAAAGACAAGAAGACGTTTTTATTACATCAAGCAACGTAGTTGTAGAAGTGAATATGCAAGCAATTTTTCTTCAAGAGAATGATGTCACTAGCTTAAGAACCGCCATTTCAAGGTTTTCTGCCTCATTGGATGAGTTGCATAGAAGACATTTTCATTTGATTACAGAGAGTTTGCTTGGATCAACATTAAAAGTTGCAGTGATGCTATCTGATGACTTGAAAAATAAGACTTACGAGACAGGATCTTTGGCTTATGACCTTTTGATGTGGACTGTAGGACACGAACATAAAGAAAGACGAAATCAGTTTATTTATGCTGCATTAAACATCTTTGGGTCTATTGCAAGTTTAGGTTTAGGAATTTCCAATCGTCTTAGAATTAGTAATCAAAATAAGAAAATTCAGTTCTTGACTCATGAAGATGAATTGATTATGTCAGAACTAAGGAATCAGTTAGCTTCAATCAATCAAATTATGGATTTAGTAAATGAACATTCAAATAATATCATTCAGATTATGGAAGTACAGGATTTGTTGGCAACGTTAACGTATTATGATTCAAAGGTAGATCACATACATAACAGAATTGCACATTTCATTGAGAAATCCAAGGATTATGTAGAAGCTATCACGTTAGCAACTAAAGGTGTACTGTCGCCCCATTTGTAGCCTATAAATTACTTAAATTTAATTCTGGAGAACGGAAGGGATAAACAAGGCTATGTTCCTTTGTTAGGCGAACGTAGGTTAGAATTTTATTACAGCCTAATTACAGTAAGCGTTGATAATAACAAGATTAGGATTACAATTCCCTTTGATTCTTCTGATGCCTGGCAATCTTACAGGATATCACCATTTCCGACTTTCATGACGAATCACTCAAATCCAGTAATATCCAGTTTGACAGGACACGTATTGATTTCCCCAGACAAGGAAACATATTCGGTCATTAAAGACTTAAATCAATTAAATCACTGTTCAGACGCAATGGATAGAAAAATTTGTACAGCTGACTCATTTGAATTCCATAAAAACTTAATGGATTCATGCGAGTTAGGTATAGTGCTAGACCAGGGGTTCTCAACCTTCTTGGCCCATGCACCCCTTTCACCATTTGTAATGATGTCATTCACCCCCCCCCCTTTCCTACCTTCCCGTCTTTTCCAAGATTGTGTCTCAAAAAGTTCACCTTATGTAATATGCAAATATTACTAAAAATCCTTTTATTTATTTATTTTTTCAAAATATATTATACATTTACAGCTTTACATGGATTATTTTATAATGGAATATTACAAATTATATGCAAATTAGAAATATCGATAGATATATAAAACTGGGATAAAAGTAAAATAGTTTTTTATTTATTTATAAGAACTACTTAACAAGCCAAACTGAAGCTAATGCAATAAACAAAAAGTTCGATAGGGTAACAAGATATTATAAATCTGTAATTATTTTTATTCAGAAGATTACAGTTCATCGATTGACAAAACCTGTGATTGTTTTTTTCTTAGCCAATTCTGGGATACGCGGATGAGTGCTTGAAAGGGCACAACGCAAGTCATTTTCTACCTCTAATCTACTGAAAAAGCCTGACTCAAAAAGATATGTTTATACAAACGGAAGCAATACACAGATAGCCATTATTGCCACTTTTGGGTAGGAATTGCAGACCAGAGGCCAAAATTCTGTTATTGATTTCTCATCGAAAATATCTCTTACACCCGAATCAGTTTTTAACTCCAAAAACTTATCTTGACAATCAGGAACTTTTTCAACTGACAGTTTGAATGGATTTCTGACTAAATCCAACTCATCCTCACTACGTTCGGGAAAATATCGTCTGAATTAATTTTCCAGTGCTGTCAAATGCTGCTAAATTTCATTTTTGAAAATT
>NC_090737.1:89545018-89550018 GCF_036898095.1 Palaemon carinicauda | reverse complement strand
GACCAGCTTCACTTCATTCACAGTTTTTAAACACAAGCTATATTTCCTTCTGATAGTCACCGCAAATTGGTGTAACTAAATAAACTCCTATGATCTGTTCCTACGTCCTAGGTCTGATTTAGTTTACCAATTTGGTGATGGTAGTTATTGTTCTGTTTGGCCTCCAGGAGATTTTTAGTAGTAAATGTTTCACGGGGAATTACACAGGTGGTTCCAAAATTCAATTAGTCCTTTAGTTTGATCTTTGTAATAATTCAGGAACGAGTATCTAGCATAGACGCTGGTCCATCAGTAAAAAAAAAAAAAACCCTACTATTTGATCACAAGACAGGTTATTTTGTTAAAATAAAAACTTGAGAAAGCACAGAGAACATCGTCAGCCGGTTTAGGAGAGGGTGTATAATTCAATAGTTGAGAACAATGTTCCACATCTGTTGTCTCATCTTATTGAATGACAAGTATTGGAACCAACGTTTTTCCATTCAGCCACGTGCTCTAGTATATATTAAGCTATCTTGTTGCTAACATATTAATTCTTGTTGTAATTGTATTATCTGAGAGTACATTTATTAATTTCGACTTTTCTCTCTACTCAGAACTAGGTCTAAACAACTCATTATACATAATTTTACATAACTTTTCCGTAGAATTCGAAATTTATTTATGTGAAGATTTTAATATTAATGTAAATTTATAAGACCCATCACATTTTTTTTTACTGTTAATTTCTTTGCAGCAAAATAGTCTGGATATTCAATACTTAGCTTAGGAGGATTTTCATTCAAATGTCTTTTAAGTCTGATAGATGTATAGTAACTCTGTGAAGCATTCTGTAGCTCAACATACCTGGGTATTTCTTCATTTACTAAAGTGATTCATATAACCCTATATTTTATGAGGTCATATCCGTATCTCCTATAATAACAGCTTCATGCATTTACTGTATATTATACGATACGTGTACCTATAATGCAACACAACTTTCTGAACATAACTCGAGAGATAAGTTTTTATTACCCTATATATATATATATATATATATATATATATATATATATATATATATATATATATATATTCATATATATATATATATATATATATATATATATATATATATATATATATATATATATATATACTTTATACACACACACATATATATATATATATATATATATATATATATATATATATATATATATATATATATACTGTATGTATATATATATATATATATATATATATATATATATATATATATATATATATATATATATTTATATATATATATATATATATATATATATATATATATATATATATATATATATTATATATATATGTATACATTTATTTATATTCATATATATATATATATATAATGTATGTAAAAGTATATATATATATATATATATATATATATATATATATATATATGTATATATATATATACATATATGAATATAAATAGATATATAAATATATATAATATATATACATATATATATATATATATATATATATATATATATATATATATATATATATATATCTATATATATGTATGTATACAGTATATATATATATATATATATATATATATATATATATATATATATATATATTTATATATATATATATATATATATATATATATATATATATATATATATATATATATATATGTACATATAAATATACATGTATGATACTATTGTAAAATTTATAGAAAATCCCAAGCAGACTGGAATGGGATTTTGCATGATCTTTTGTGCTTGAATTGGTCCTAATTATATAGTAGTGTAGATCCTGTTGTCCCTTTGAATGTGAATCTAGTCAACATAATTGATATGCATACTCCTTCTCGTGTGCTAAGGTACCGAGTGAAGGACAAATCGTGGTTCAATGGTGATTGTAGACGTGCTTATTTGGAGAAGCAGGAGGCCTATCATACTTGGAAGAGTAGCACATCAGAATTGACGAGAATAACTATACTCAGCTTCGAGCCTTTGCTCAGATAGTTTATGCCTCAACTGAAAAGGAATGCAATTTAACCATAAAAGAAACCCTTTCTGGTACAACTAAGAAACATAAATGGTGGTCTACCCTTAAATCTGCACTCTTTGGTGTAGATGCAACATTTCCTCCTTTACTTAAAGCAGATGGCTCAGTCACTCACTGTACAAGGGAAAAGGCAACCGTTTTGGCTGATATTTTTGACAGTAAACAGAGTAATGAAAAACTCGAACTCCCTCATTCCTGCTTTACTGAGGCTAAACTAACTTGTTTAGCTTTTCGATCCCTTGAAATTAAAGCTTTGATGATGGACCTTGATGCTTATGGAGGTGATTGATTGGCCTTGAAATTAGTGCTGCCTCTGACCGTGTTAATCATGAGGACCTTCTTTTCAAACAGTTGGGAGTGGAGGGGTCGTTTCTTAGCCTTGTTATTGATTTTTTAAGTAATAGATCTCAAAGAGTTGTTGTTGATGGGCACCATAGTGAGTATAGGAATGTTATATCCAATTTTCAACAGAATAGTGTTCTTGGTCCATTACTTTTCCTACTTTATACACATGACAAATGGTTTGGCTTAGAAAACAAGCTTGTTGCATATGCAGATGATGCTACTTTCTTTGCATCAATCCCATCCCCTGAATGTAGATCTGGGGTTGGTGAATCTTTTAGTAGAGATTTAGCTAAAATTGGTGCATGGTGCAAATTATGGGATATGAAGTTGAATCCTAACAAAACTCAAAGTATGATTGTAAGTAGGTAAAGGACCTTGGCTCCTCAATATCCGGATGTCAGTATTGATAATGTTTCTTGAAATTTGTATGACCATTTTAAAATATTAGGTGTGATTCTGGACGGCAAATTTACTTTTGAAAAATACATTAGGTCTGTGTCCTCTTCAATTGCACAAAAAACTGGCTTATTGAGAAAATTTTTCAAGATTTTTAGTGATCAATCTATTCTGAAGATGTGTTTTAAATTCTTTCATTCTACCTTGTTTTGAGTAATGTTCTCCTGTCTGGTATTTAGCTGCTGATTCCCATCTTAATTTGTTGGACAGGAACTTACAGTCCATCAATTGATTTATTCCTGATCTAGATACTAATCTTTGGCAGCGTCGTTAAATTATTTCATTATGCATGTTGCATAAGATTCTTCATAACTCTGACCATCCTTTACATTCAGATCTCCCTGGTCAATTCTACCCCGTTCGTAATACTAGGCAGGCAGTTAATTCTAATAGCCAAGCCTTCTCCATCATGATGCCAAATACTACACAGTATTTTGGAAGTTTTATTCCACCTGCTACCAAGCTGTGGAATGATCTTCCTAATCGGGTAGTTAACTCAGTAGAACTTCAAAATTTCAAAGTTCGAGCAAATGATTTTAGGTTGACCAGGCTGACATGAGTCTTTTTATAGTTTATATATGACATATCTGTTTTTGACGTTGTTATTGATTTATATATGATATATCTGTTTTGACGTTGTTACTGTTTTGAGCATGATTTATAGTTAATTTGTGTTCATTATTTATTTATTTCCTTATTTCCTTTCATTACTGGGCTATTTTTTCCCTATTGGAGCCCTTGGTATTAAAACATCTTACTTTTCCAAATATGGTTGTAGCTTGACTAGTAATATTATATATATATATATATATATATATATATATATATATATATATATATATATATATATATATATATATATATATACATAATTATATACACATATATATATATATATATATATATATATATATATATATATATATATATATATACTGTATATATGTATATAATATATATATATATATATATATATATATATATATATATAAATATATATATATATATATATATATATATATATATATATATATATATATATATATATATATATATGTGTGTGTGTGTGTGTATATATAGAGATATGTATATATAATATATATATATATATATATATATATATATACATGTATATATATATATATATATATATATATATATATATATATATATACATGTATATATATATATATATATATATACATATATACACATATATTTATATATATATATATATATATATATATATATATATATATATATATATATATATATATATATGTATATATATATATATATATATATATATATATATATATATATATATATATATATATATATATGTGCAATTTTTAATGGGCAAATACTCTTACATGTATTTTTATAAAATATTAGTATAATGTTACATATCCCTCAAAATTCAGGAAATTTTATTGAAATTTTCTTTTTAATTATGAAAAAGGAGAAAAAATATATATAGATAAAAAACTTTGTGAGATCTTCTGACACTTTCTTACCAATTTTAACTTGATATACTTTTCTACATCTGAATATTATTAACTGAAAAAGCGAATATTTTAAAGAACCTAACTTTCTACCTCCGCAATTTTTAGTTCCCTCTCTTTGAGGATGGTTTTGAGTTTTTACCTAAATAAAAAAAATAAAAAAAAAAAAATATGAAAGGACGGACAAATTCTAACCATCGTTTCGGTATTTCTTCAACCTAGTCGGAAAACAAAGATGGACTTGGAAAAGTGAGAATCCTGGTCCAGAAACCAACGAAAAGGAAATGGAAAAGGTTTCTAGAATTTCGAAGGCAAGTGGCTTTACTTCAAACTCTTTCCATATATACTCTGGATTTTGTTCACGTTTTTTATCAAATTCTTTTATTAATCAAAGATAAAGTTGAGGTAAATGACCTTCTTTTTCTGAAAGCAGAAAAATATCAGGAAAAAGCATCATTCTACATGGCTTTTAGATTATCAATATTACATTTCCTCTGAGAAGTAAAGTAACTTTAGACAAATCTTTTCTTAGATTCAAACTAATGCTGCTCATCTCAGCTTAACATTCTCTCCTTGGCGTACTTATAAAAAGTGCCCCTCATAAATATAAACGCTTTTCTTTTTTTT
>NC_090737.1:89535018-89537518 GCF_036898095.1 Palaemon carinicauda | reverse complement strand
CGGGCCAAGAACATTACCCTGAGGAACGCCAGATAACATATTCTTATATCAAAGATGGTTCCTAACGACAACAATTCCTCGCAATTTATTACTTAAAAATTCATAATGATGCTAAGAAATGACCCACCCACTCCCAATTATTTGAGTTTGAGAACCAGGGCCTCATGATTAACACGGTCAAAGGCAGCACTTAAATCAAGGTCAATCATATGATCTTCATAAACACAAGCAAGTGATTTCTGTAGAGCGTTGGAAATTTAAATAAGGGCATCACATGCTCCAAAGCCTTTACAAAAGCCAAATGTCAAACTACGGAATATATGATTATTTTCAGGAAACTTATTTAGACATTTTGCCAAAAGACGTTCAGAAACTTTAGACAATATGGGAGTTATGGAAATTGAGCGTTAATCAGCAGGATTTGAGCTATTACAAACCCATTTCATAATGCTGTTACAGTACCAATTCTCCAACAGGTACTCAAAAATTTCTGCTTGCTAACTTGCACAAAATAACAAATAACTTTAGAGTTAAGAACTCAGCAGTCTTCATGTAAAATGAATGAAAAATATCATCAGGGTGTACACTTCCATAACCATCAAGGGGTATCAAGAGAGCGTCAATTTCACAAGATCAAAAAGGTAAACTAGTTAATTTAGCATCATGAAAAAAGGAATGAGGAATTTCATATTTTTCATTACTCTGCTAACTATCAAACACATATGCCAACGGTTGGTGACAGAACCATCTGATTTCAGTAAAGGATGAAGTGTTGCATCTACACCAAAAAGTGCCACTTTGAAGAGTTGTGCCAGGATAGGTTTCTTTGATGGTTAAACTGCATTCGTTTTTAGGTGAAGCATTAAGTATCTGAGCAAAAGCTATAAGCTTAGTATAGTTATTCCAAATCAAATCTGATCTGTTACCCTTCAAAAGATGATAGGCCTCCCATTTTTCCAGATAACGACGTCTCTAATCATCATTTAACCAGGTGTTGTCTTTCACTCTGTACCTTAGTACACAAGAAAGGATACGCCTATATATTATTTTTACTAGATTCATATTCAAAGGAACTACCAGATCAACATTATTTTACAATTATGATCAATTCAACCCCAAAATATAACTAAAAAAAATAATACTATTCCTGTTTGTTTCAAGATTTTATATATATTTTACATGAGTATGACACATACAGGTCAGTCTTCACTTATAATGGAATTAAGGAAAGAGCAGATGTCCTAACTGGAAAACCAACCTTACTCGTAGTAACGTCAGGCGAGTAAATGTATACGAGTTCCAAGCAGTTACCAGATCATTGAGCAGCCTCACTTATGATTTTCTCACAGCTGATGCAGAGATAAAGTTCATAGCTCAATAAACAATAGTAAAAAAAAAAAAAAAAGACATAATAGGGCCAAGTGTACCCACAAGCAAGAGAACTCTAACCCAAGACAGTGGTATACTATGGCACAGAGCCTATGGCACTAACCAGGAGTATAGAACAAGGATTCTATTTCAGAGTGTCCTTCTTTTACTAAAGTTGTTTTACCAAAGCTTAAGGAGTCTGAATAATTATAGAGCAGTAGCCATCCTCTTGAGTGAAGAATTGTTTGGTAATTTCAGCTTTGTAAAATGTATGAAGGCATACAAGAGACTGCATAAAGAGTAAACCAGACTATTCTGTATATTTGTAGGGAAAGGAAAAAATAAGCTGTAATCAGAGATATTGGTCCATTGTAGTAGTACCGTTTAGAAAAGGAAAAGACCAAATAACTCTCTAGTGATAGTATAGTAACGGATTGCTGGTGTTCTGGCCAAAATACTATCTACCATAATTACCGGCCATTACTCTACTATTATAATATATACTCCCATGATGATGTTGGTCCCGTATAAAGTACCTAACTCTGATTTTCTAAATACAACCAAAGTGAGTACTCAGAACCTTCGTAGTTATTTATTTCAGAACCAATAAGCATTGCTTTTCGGGGATATATTTAAGATTATTAATTGGAAAGATATGTTAGTATAACATGTTAAAACACATCTTTGTAATTTATAGTGTTGTACAAGTAACTCAAACTTGTATACTTTTGGAGTTTACTCTAATGATTTTACGTTGTAGTGAGTGAAAACTATTAAACCTGGATTAGGCGACTTACTTTACTTCAAACCCCTCATTCTTATATTCTAACGTACGTGTAGACACAGGGATATTCACATGGATGGTTTAGTTATAAATCATTCTCTATATCAATATTGTTTTTTAAATGATTTGAAAACTTTTTATATTTTAAAATTTCTATCAGTACATTAGTCCTTCAGCCAATGTCTTGGTAACTGATCAAACCAGCAAGGATTAACATACTTTTTTTTAACTTTCTTAACATCATACGTTTATTGGAATTACATGAACATTTGAACACGAACACACACACATCCCCCCCCCCCACCCACACACACACAACCCCCCACACATATACATCCACACACACAC
>NC_090737.1:89527518-89530018 GCF_036898095.1 Palaemon carinicauda | reverse complement strand
GAGGTATGGACGAAACTTTAGATATTGTTACTAAATTTACGTACATAGGACAGACAGTAAGTGTTTCCCTAGGACACGGGGCCGAAGTTAAAAGGAGGATTAGCAGGGTATGGAGAGGATTTGCTAAACGAAATAAAGGTATGGAAGGTAAAATGGCCCTTTTTCTGAAAAGAAAAATATTCAATGATATGGTCCTACTAATACTAACTCATGCATCTGAATCTTGGAGCCTTACTAAATCCTAAAAGTATAAACTAGTCAGAAATCAAAGAGCTAGAGAAAAAATAATGATCGGAATAATACTAAGCGACAGAAAAAGAGCCACATGGATACGAGAGCAAACTAAATTAGAGAATATTCTAACAATATGTAAGAGAAAGAAATTGACATAAGCAGGGCATATAGCGAGAATGACAGACAATAGAAGGACAGTAAGAATAACAGAATGGTTCCCTAGTAAAAGAAGCAATGGGAGGAAGAGAAGACGTTGGAATGACGAATTAAGAAAGTGTGCGACCGTAGACTGGCACAGAAAAACCAAAAACCGCCGTAAGTGGAAGGACATATTTGAGGCCTTCATTTTGCAGTTTACTAGTAACGACTGATGATGCAACAAATGCACGATGATGAGAATTTTATGGTACTTTATGATTACAGAGAAATTACATAGTTGTGCATCCTCCTTTTATAATTCTATACCCACTTCTTGGTAATATTATTATCTTTATTGTCATTTATCTTCTTAGCAATAATAATTCATGAAATATGAGTTGCTTTATTTCATATTGTAGGTAATAATATTATTGGGGAGTTAATATAATATCGGTGAGATATATTCCACTTTCAAAACTATTAGGAAGCTAACTAACTAACCATGATGGTGCTATATTGAACCGCAAGAACTTTTGTCAAATCCTAAAAAGAATGCACAGCACTCATAACACTGTCAAACACCTACAGTAAACCTTAGAATATGCTCATACTATCGCTAAATGAAAATTTAAAAAAATAATAATCTGAATTATATTGATCCCACAAGACCATTCATAGATATTAATCATCAGTAATGCCCTTTCTTATTATGATTTAAGTAAATCTTATTTGTTCACTGCTAAATAAATGTTATGTTATATATACACAAACAAGGAGCAAAGGAACAAAAAATTCTTCTGAATAATTAGCCGAACTTTGATTTCTTAATTTACTCTGAATCACAGAAAATTCTTATCATGTTACATCAAAATTAAGTAAATCAAGAATATTTTCCTTACTCTGTTTTTAACAGAGATAAACCTTATTTTCTAATGTAAGAAAATGAAGATGGGTATTTTAAAACAAATATAGAATAGAATTTCATTTCAACAAACACTAGGCAGGATGAGTACCTTTCATTTTAAATAGAAAACAATGCAAACCACTGGTTTGGTGTGTCGTATTTAATCATTATTATTGTTATTATTATTACTAGCCAAGTTAAAAACCTTAGTTGAAAAAGCAAGATGCTATAAGCCCAAGGGCTCCAATAAGGAAAAATAACCCAGTGAGGAAAGGAAATAAGGAAATAAATAAATGATGAGAACAAATTAACAATAAATGCTTCTAAAAACAGTAGCAACGTCAAAATACATATGTCATATATAAACTACTAACAAAATCAAAAACAGATATGTCTTATATCAACTATAAATAGACTCATGTCAGCCTGGTCAACATAAAAACATTTGCTTTAACTTGAACATTTGAAGTTCTAATGATTCAACTACCCGATTAGGAAGATCATCCCGCAACTGTTTAGTATTTAGCCTCATGATGGAGAAGGCCTGGCTATTAGAATTAACTGCCTGCCTAGTATTACGAACAAGATAGAACTGTCCAAGGAGATCTAAATGTAAAGGATGGTCAGAAATATGAGAAATCTTATGCAACATGCATAATGAACTAATTGAACGACGGTGCCAAAGATTAATATCTAGATCAGGAATAAGAAATTTAATAGACCGTAAGTTTCTGTCCAACAAAATAAGATAAGAATCAGCAGCTGAAGACCAGACAGGAGAACAATACTCAAAACAAGGTAGAATGGAAGAATTAAAACACTTCAGAATAGGTTGATCACCAAAAACCTTAAAAGACTTTCTCAATAACCTCATATTTTTTGCAATTGAAAAAGACACAGACCTAATGTGTTTCTCAAAAGTAAATTTGTCGTCGATAATTTTATAATAGGCATGATTTTATAAATAAAAGCAAATGAAACTGAAATTAAATAAAATCACATAATTTTTTGTAAGTCAGGTAAGTTGTGAGTATATTCCTTTTATCCCGTCATCAAATTAAATAGACATTTCTTAGGGGCCACCTTCTTAAAAGCCAGATCCCCACCGCTTTATTCGTATAATCTCCAGATCCTCCTTTTTTTTATACTGATTTTGAGTAAAAACTTGGAAATTCTACTGAAAAAAATGCACTTAACCCAAATGAGATCACAATTTCACCAATG